>NW_008651079.1:0-604 GCF_000695815.1 Acanthisitta chloris | reverse complement strand
GAGCCCCTTGCGCCATGAGCACATCTCTTACCTACTGATCTGCTGGAGACAAAAGGGTTTTCTTCTTTTCAGAAACTGGACACTTGTAGCTCGTTGGGTCAGTCACACAAAGCTTCCCTGCTGCCAAAGGTATTTTTTTCCCCTCGGGTTTTTGTGGTTGTTGTTTGTTTTTTTACCCCAGAGAGTAAAGGGCAGAACAATGGATTCAGCAGGGGCAAAGGGTGGAATTCGAGGCTCAACAGGCTGCAGAACTGCAGAGCTCTCTCCAAAAGATGCTGTATTTCAAGGCGCTTTCATTTGCAAATCCTTCTTCATCCTCAGTGTCAATAAAACTGGAGGCGGGGGAGTAAACTATTTTAACTGCAGAAATAAACCGGGCTCCACGGAAAGGGGAACGCGATACGAACTGGATTTATGGCTCGACTTTTGTTTTTATTAAAAATAAATATACTTTCGGAAGGCAACCGAGGTGGAAGCGTAAAAATCCAACAGTCGGCCAGGACCCGCCCGCGGTGCCTGGAAGGAGGATAGCGGTATCTCGAGAGCGGCAGGATAAACAAAACCAAGGCAAAGTCTCTGTCCCGGCGGCAGCGGCGCAGGCTGC
>NW_008651078.1:6228-21124 GCF_000695815.1 Acanthisitta chloris | reverse complement strand
CGGGCGAGCAGCGGCCCGGCCGGGCAACCCCAGGGAACGGGGCCTAGGAGAAGGGACAGAACCAGGACTGAGGGGAAGAGATGCCCTGACCTGGGGCTGAGGGGAAGAGACACCCCCAGGGCTGAGGAGAAGGGACAGAACCAGGGACGAGGGGAAGAGATGCCCTGACCTGGGGCTGCGGGGAAGAGACAGCCCAGCCTGGGGCTGAAGGGATCAGATCTGCTCCTGTTGCTCTGCCCTCGCTGTCTGTGTTGCCCTCCTAGCCCTTGCCCTCCCTGGCATCACCCACACACTCACTTGGTAGTTGAGAGTAATGTTGGTTCAAAGCCCTCCCTGGAGTTTGTGCCTTATTTAAGGTCCAAAATTTTAGGAGTTCATTGATTTGAGGAATTGGTAGCTGCTACGACAGTAAATGCTGAAAGCTGAAGTGATGCCTGGCATAAAGCTGTGCTTGGTTTCCATTGCCTTTGGGTTTTTGCTGTGGATGTCAATAAACACAGAGGTGATGCAATTAATAACCCAAACACAAGCATTTAAAGATAAATGAGGTCATTAGAGGGTTTGCTCTTCAAAAGGGACTTCAATCTGCCGAGGAAAGTCTACAACTTCGAAATTCAACATTCAGCTTCAAGTCCTCAGACATTGCAATGGAAGGATCTAAACGCTCAATCCAGGACATTTTCCCCTGAGGCAGTGGGATGTGCATGATGAGGAAGGAGAGGTCATTGTGTAGGCAGAAAAACAAGTTCTTAGTTGGACTCCTGCACCCTAGTTTTGTGCAGGGGATGCACTGAGGCCTCGTGGATACCAGTGGATAAAAATGGATCACAAGTGGAACTGAAACCATAAAGAGGAAGGCCAGTCCAGGACTGACCCTGCTTATCAGAATATTTTGATCTAGGACAGGTCAAACTGGATAACCCTTTGGATTTTCATACTTTCAATATTTTTGAGTTTTCATCATGGCATTTGCCTTTGCTGGAACAAAAACAATAGTTACTCTGGGTTTGAGTCAGGCACCACTGTTCTCACGTGCTCTAATAAACAGGGGTTTGTTGTGGTAATAGCATAGAAAGTGAAGAATTTGAAACCCAAAGAAAATCTAGACACAGCCTACCTCAGTAATGAAATTCCAGCTGAGCACAGCATCAGAAGCAATCAGAACATGTTTCTAAACAACAACCAGCAATCAGTATCTTTCCTTTTGCTCAGATCTGATGGCTGGAGTGTAGTCCCTTCAGTTCCTGCTAAGGATGACACTGTGAGATCCTGGCTTTTACCTGGAAGATCCTCTGATCAAGCATTAATCATATCCAACCTTGCTTATCCTGGGAAATCAGCAAAACCAAAGCAACAACAGAACGTTGCCAGAGGATTTTTCTGTTCAGTTCATTTTCACTGATGTTTAAACTCCCTGAGGAAGGTTTTTGACTTGAGATCTTTAGACAGTTTTGCACCTGAAGATAGAATTTTTTCTCCAATAGCTTGGATGGGCTAAGATGCCTTTTTGGTCTTTTTCATTTGTTTTGGGATTAGGACTCTCCTTTCCATAGATGTTGTTTGTAAAGACAGATTATCTTATTTTTTCCCCTCCAGGAATAAAACAACTTTGTAATCAAAATCCAGCATGACAAAAGCTAAATTTGCTGCTTTTGAAACAGACACATGCTCACAATGAAAAACCAATAAAAACATTGCTTTGTGTTGGTTACATGTTGTTCACAGGGAAACATATCTTAATGGTATCACATAAAAAACACAGAGAATTGATTGCATCCCAAATAAATTAAAGAATTTGCTAGCTTTTGCCTTTGCATTGTTAGCATACAACCTGGGTGTGCTTTAATGAGCTATTTCAAAGTTCTTACCCAGTGCTATATCTATCATTAATATTCTGCTGCAGTAGTTGTACACTAAGCATATTTTTCTCTTGACAGGCTATAAAGAACTCACTCTTCATGCATATTCAGGTAATAATTTTGATGTATTGTCATTTGCATAGAGGCTGGTGGAGTTCTAACCAATTGCTGGACAATCTCAGAGAAGTATTTGTTTTGTATTGCTTTGTCATTCAAAGCAATTAGTGTGCTGGGAGAGGATTTTCAGAAAAAATGGAATCACCTTTTTTTTCCTACTTTTTCCTCAGCTATTTAGATAGTATTTTTTGTTCCTCTTGATGGGAAATTTCTATCATCTATTGAATACCTGCAGTCCCACAGGTCCAAAGCATTCTCAAAGGTTTTAACACAGCTGGTACTGCTTTGTGGTGATCCCAAGGAGCTTCTGGAGCAGGACTTGGTGACAGGGATGGCTGCACAGCCTCATGTGGCCTAAAATTTGCAATTTTCCTGATAAAACACAGTGTTAAGACAACTCTCCCTTCTATTATTTAAACATTAGTAAGACAGTGATTACCAGAGAGAGGTCCTTAAGACAAACACAGATACCTATCTAAAATCCTCTCCCCCAAATGTAACCCAGGCAGTGCAGTTGTGGGTCTGTCCAGCTCCCTGAGACAGCTCCCCCCAGCCTCACTTGTACGTTCCTTTACAAAACCAGCTGGAATTCTTTTGCCTGCATGTAGTACTGAGCTTTTTCCTGAGCTGACTTAATTCTGCAAGAAAGCACTCAGAAGTATTTGTGGAGATGTGGCTTATCTTAACTGTTCCTTCCCCTTCCTGCTTGTCTTTCCTGACAGCACCCATTAAGCTGCAGAACTGTATTCAAGTGTAAACATCCTACTAGCCATGTCAACATTGTATGTTCATGAGTTACTGAGCAGCTCCAAAATCAGTGCAGCAGCACATGGGGAAGTCATTTCACAGCAGACCAGAGCAGAGCTGTGCCTGTAAGCTCCACTAAGCATAACTTCTTCCTACTTAAATATGCTTTGCTGTCATTTATTCAATATTTTCACTCTATCACTGACCATATATTGCATTACTACTGTATTAGACTAACATTCTTCTGTGTCTATTAGATAACATCCTTTTAAATCTAGCAGAGACTTCTACCCATTGATTTTCAATAAATAAAACTCATTCAGTGTATGAAGATCCATATTCTCAGGATTTATAGAGAAACTCCAAGAATGGGATTCAAGCATCCAGTTCCTCATTCTCTGAACTTGCCACAGCATTTCATATGTTATATTATACACACACTTATATCCTCTTTATCAGTTATGAGACTATTTTAGACACTCTTCAATTATCAAGATTAAATTGGGGCATTTTTCCAGCAGCAGGAGCTCGAGCTCAGATACTGTTAGCTAACAAGGAGAGAAGGCAGACAAACCAGCTGTTGCAAGACACTGAACTTTTGCCTTTGATCATCTTTTACTTGATTCAGAGCCAAAAACAATCCTGTAGGTTTAGCAGAGGATAACAAAGTTTAGTGGGTGACAGAGAAGTGGAGAGTAAGCGATGTCAGTCACAGCCCAGTGCCAACCTTCCATTCCTGCAGTAAGAATCCCACCCTTGAAGAACTTAGAGCACTTTTCCAGTCCTCTTTTGGACTGACTATTGGTGTGATGAAAGACTTTTTTTTTTCCCCCTGCCCTTATAGCAAGAGAAACAAGACAGACAAATGGGAGAAAAATACATAAGAAATTTGGGGAATTATTAACATTTTTTGTGTTTCTCAGATTTGCTTTGTAAACTGGTTTATTTACACAGTTTATGTTTCCTACCTTCAGGCTGTTTTGCTTACAAATCTTTGACTGTTCACTTTTCCTGTCTTCATTCTCAAGATGCAGCAGCTTGCAGACTATTCAAACTGTGCCTTCAGGCATGTCACCCCTTACTCCTTATTTCAGCAAATCAGATGGTGTCATTGCCAAACATTTCCCAGAAAAAAAACAATTCTTATCATTTCAAGGAGTTCTGGATGTAATTTTGACTCTTCAAACCACTTAGATTTCCTGTTGTATAGCACAGAACTCTCCCAGTTCTACACTGTGGTCTAATAACTCAGCATTAGAGATAAGTAACAAACACATTCACCTAAGAAACTCTTTGTGGGACAGTAACATTTTCACCCATCAAAATATATATTCTATGGTGACTGTAGGAAATTTAGGAAACAGGAACATTAAAGAAAAATCAGACTATTTTAAGTCACTTATCACTATTTTAAAGGACCTGTCAGGGAAAAGACATTTTCATGTAATGAATCAAAGATTGTATTAACTTAAATTTCTTCAGCTTTTTGTCCTTTGGCTTTTGCTCCTTTCAGACACGAAATTAATACACAGAGTGCAGGAAATATTCTAAAATTCAGAATCTAAACACACAGGCCGTATCTACTCTGGTATCTGTACTTACATGCCCAAGGAATATTTACACAAGTGATGCTACTATGTGTACATAATGCTATTAGCATGGACCATGCAAATGAGTAACAGCCTCTCTGACAAGGCAGATAAAAACCAGATAATGCAACTTAAAACTTCACCACTTTTGGCTTCTTACATTTTAACATAAATCTTCATTTCCTATCAAGGGACTCATTTGGATTGCTAAATATTTAACACTACTATCCCCTTTGTCACTCATCGCCTTGAAAGCACTTCCCACTTCATAAAAAGGCAAGGAAATGATTTCTACTCTGCAAATATAAAAACTGAGGCACAAAAGACTATTTTTTTCAACTCTGCTATTTCAAAGCTCAAACCTCTTCACTAAATTATGCTAGTGTCCCCCAAAATGCAGGGCCAGTTCTTACCCTGCTTTTCCAGGTTATTGGCATGATAAATGAGGAGCCTTGGAAATAGACTGGCTCAGCACTTTAAAACTCTGCATCTTCTTGCACTTTCAAGTGCCTGGCACTCTGAGAAAGGTGTTTCTAAAATTATGTTTGCCCAGGCAAAACCAAGAACAAAAATGCAGTGATTATATTATGCTTAAGGTATCGATTGTTACACAATTACACACTGGATATACTGTAGGAAAAATAATATTAAACAGGAATATTGTAAACACACTGATGTGTCTTACCATTACATGTGTGAAATAAAGACAGGGCTCAATATTTCTGAACTTTTGTCAAAACCCCTTTATCTTATAAAAATCACAAGATCTATTTCAAAGCTTGACTGAAGAGACTTTGGTAAGAATTATTATTAAATAACTTCAATGTGATTAACTAACTTCAATTACCCTCAGTTGTCAGCACAGTGATGTGTTTGCCAGTGTAAAACTATTAAGCAGATAGAGTTAGATTCAGTGTGTGCTTAGATTCATCCACCTAATCAAACACTCCTGCACCCACACACAGATGTTTCTCCTGCCACAATAACATTCTGCAGGAAGGACTTACAATATTGTACCTTCAAAATAATTTTCCTGTTTGAAGCCAGAAAACTGCATCTACCTTCCACTAACCAGAGATACTCAGAAAGCCAGTGAGGACTTATGGAGCTTTTTCCATATGCAGCACCACTGAAAAGCATTTTAATCTTTTTCTTCTTTAGCCTGGCACAGACTTACAGAGGGTAGTTAATTCCTGTTGGCTCCTGCTGTGGTAGCTGTCAGATTTGTCTTATATTGGCCAGCTAGATACCATCTACATTTGTCTCTTCCTGTCCCTGCCATCCATGAGGGATGTCCACCAAGACCTTCCAGATTAGCTTCAGGGATTTGCCATTTTACCAGCATGGCAAAATTAATCCCCCAGCAAGCTTAAGAAAACACAATTCCCTTGTATTTCAGATGCTGGGTTGGACTTCCTTTATCTGATCTGCGATATCCATTCTTCAAATGACTTAATGGCAATGAGTATACACCAGAAATTACTTTCAATAAAGTAATGAAGGATAAAACAAGAACGAGAAACAACTCTGTGTAGGCTCAGCATTAGGGCCAAGTGTGACTTCAAAGTCTATACAGGCTGAAAATGCAACTTCATGGAAACAGCTCAAAGTGTGTTTTGTCTTGCAGTTTTAAAAACATCCTGAAGCTCCTTTGTGTTGAGTCCAGCAGAAGAGGTGCTGCCCCATGGTGATGTGCTCAGCGCAGAGCTGTCAGGTGACTGCTCTGGATGGAAAAGCGAGTCCACGTCAGGATCTGTGTGACTCCAATGCACAGTGGAACCAGACAGATCAGATGGAACATGGCATCGTGGAGACCCAGAAATGACCTGGTGAGACAATGAGAACACAGCCTTCAACAGGGTCAGTTCACACCAAGCACTCGTTAGACACACACCATACACATGTTACTCTGTGCAGTCAGTTCTATGCGAAAGAAACATAAATGTATCAGATATCAGATGTATTTCAACTGTATTTCTTAATTCTACATGCAAATATGTATTTCATGTTGCTTTCTCCTTTCACAATAGCTGGGAGGAAATCAGACAATTAGTACATGAAGAATCAATTTTAATACACACTGTAGGCAACCCAAGACATCCTGTTCACTACTTTAGTGCTCATCTCTATCATGTCATAGAGAAACCAATTTGAGCAGTATCATCCAATTAGGGAGGAGAACATTGGAAAAATCCAGACAAGAAAGCAAAGCAGAAAATGGAAGCAAACATTTTAATATGAAATTATTTTTCAGTTCAAACCTGTGCTAGCTACTCACAGAGTGTTGCTTTGGTTGCTGAGTGCTAGATGGAAGTAATGATCAGTGCACAAAATTCAGGTGTGGTCTAAAGGGCTGCCTGAAATACCAAGGCTCATTTTGTTTGGTTTTAAAACAAATGATTACCAGATAATATAAGCCATAAAAAGGATACATGTGAAATTAACACTCGGTTTTCATTTATTCTAATGGATTCATGGCATTGCCTCATCCAAATCTTCTCTAATGAATAAGAAATTAAAGCACCAAGAAATATGAATCAAAAAAGAAAACACAGGCATTAAATGTGCTCCCTTTTATGAACAGTATGGTTTCTGACAGCTCAAAGCTTGCATTTCTGCATTCATCTAGTAGCTGGAATCATTATCTACTGGCATTCTGTTAATTATTGGATTCTAATTACTTAAATATCCGGAAAGTCAACTCAAGCTGAGAAACAGCCCCTAAATGAACCTGCTCTCCATGAGGCAGTTTATGCTACTTTCTAATTTTTTCCTTAGCATTCAGGGATGAGATGGGAGACTCACAGAACATCTCTGGACATGATCCAAAAAAACCTGAAATCTGTGAAGAAAAAAAGCCAACCCCACACAAGCTTTTGAATAAAACCTAAGAGTTGCTCAGAATCAGAAAAGAATCAACTCATGTCTCACTCCATTTAACAGAAAAAATGCTTGTAACTTCCAACACAGCCCAGATTTATTCCTTAGCACATACACATGCTCATAAACAATCACAATTTATCTCCAGTCATGTACATGCTAATGCTGCATCAGAAAACAAAAAACCACAGGCTCACAAGTGAATTACTTAATCACTTGGGCAATTGCATTTCAGCCTGGAGTGCTCTCTAGCAGGCCACTGGTCCAGAGCCAGTGCTTATTGGCAGTGACCATAATTCACCATTTGGACGTTGGTTACTGGCCTGGATTCAATTGCCTTTCCAGTGCACCTACAAGGAAACAAGGGCCCATGTCACTGTCACAACTGCACCACTGACTGCAGCAGCAAAGCTACAGACACATTTCTTACCTACCTAACGATGACAACAGGACTAAGACTTAGTCAACAGGATGTTGGGGCTTGTATTTGGCCTGTTCTGCACACTAAAATTATTCCACCTTTACACACAGACTCCAGGAAGGACAAAATAAGAAAGAACATCTGCAAAATCACTCACACTAGTGCAATCCTGACTTGGTTTCACTGGAACAGTATTGATTTAAGAAAATAATATTACCTATTGTACTGTAAAACCTTAAGTTACTGTAGGAATTATGAAAAATATCTACAGTACACAGAACAAGGAATGGGAAAATATTTCATCAGGGAACTGTGATAAATCAAGACAAAAGCTCAGATCTCATCATAACAACAGCTCAACAAGTGACTGCAGGAATTTCCATGTCTACCTTTTCTGCACATGCAGGAATGAAACATAAGATGTTTCACTGAACAGCCCTAACATCACTCTGAATAGAATGTCATCTAGTCCAGTAATTCAATGTGAAAGCATTAACAGTTTCAAGTGCCTTCAATAGATAATGAAGAGTTGCTGCCAAACAACTGCATTCTGAAGAAAGAATTTGAACAGCACTTCAAGAGAAGTTGGTGGCAGTTGCAGAGGTTCTCCAGGAGAGGGAGGTTTTAAACTAGAGATCTCTTCCATGGCAAAAAACAAGCCAAGCCAAACAAAAAACTCGAAGAAAAACCAGCCCCGAAGCCATATAGAGCAGGTAATGCTTTGCTGTGATGATGGAACAAAGGAAAAATCCACAAACCAGGACCACTCTATCTGCAACCTATTGCTCGAATTTTACAGCTATTAAAAAATAGTTTCTTAACTACTTTCCACTACAAAGTGTTAACTGCTGTGTAGTGACCACATTTCCTAAGGATGTGGTGTAATGTGTGAGCAGAGGGGAAGGATCACCTTTGACCTTCTGGCAATACTTTGTCTAAGGTAGCCCAAACTACCAAACTTCTCCAGCCTGTGGAGATCCCTCTGGATGGCAGTGTGACCCTCTGAGCCACACCTCCCAGTTTTGTGTCATCACCAAACTTCCTGAGGGCACATCCTGCCCCATCATCCTGATCATTAACAAAGATGTTACACAGGACTGGACCCAATACAGACCCCTAAGGCACACTATTAGTTATTGGCCTCCAACCAGACTTCATGGCACTGATCACCACCCTCTGGGCCACTCAGTTTACAACTCATCTCACTGTCTGCTCATCCAGTCCACAGTTCAACAGCTTGTCTGTGAGGACCTTACAGGAGATGGTGTCCAAGGCCTTACTGCAGCCCAGGGAGACAATATCCACTGCTTCCCCTTGTCTACCAGGTTGGTCAGTTAATTGTAGAAAATTATCAAGGTGGCCAACCATGACTTCCCCTTGGTGAAGCCATGCTGACTACTACTGAAGACTTTATTGTCCTTACTGTGCTTGGAAGTGGTTTCCAGGATTAGCTGCTCCATCCTTGTTGCTATGGTTTAGCTTTCAGTTCAATAAAAAAAATAAATAATTTAGAAGGCAGCAAATAGTTTATGGGTTTAGATTGCAACTTCTCTCTTCTCCCAGGAAACAATATTGCTGGAATTCTTATTTATTCAGGGCCCAAACATTTTGTTAATGCAGAAAAAGGGCCCTCTGTGCTATCTTTCTTCACAGTTCACTGCCACTACACCTAATAAAGCAAATGCTTTCCCAAACACTTAATAGATATTGCCAGCTCTGGAGGAGGAGGAAGGACACAGCTGAGATTGTGCTGGCATGGGCCACAATACTTCATTATGTATAATTCACATGTGTGAAGTTGTTGGGATTTTTTTAAACAGTTTGAGCCCATTTTAAACAATCTCCTGTATTCAGTTTCTGTTTGTCCTCAAACAACTTTGTCCTGGGGTAAGGCTCTCTTAGCTGTCTGCCTGTGGCTGAAATCTGAAATCAGCCTGTAGGTTTTAAAATATATATAGGTAATTTTAACACAGTCAATGGTCTGAGTACACTGCCATGGGCAAACTGACTCCTAGGAACAACTGTGAGTGGTCTGATCTTTGTGGGCTGTGTGTCCATGCTGAACTCCATTTGCAAAGCAAAGGACATGCCCATTCACACATACCTGTACAGAAAACACAGGCAGGCTGCTTCATGTGCAGGAAATTATTTTGGAAGAGATGGGTAACTAATCTTGTACCTTTATGCTGTTCCTTTCCTTAGTGAAATAAATCAAATTTCAGCATGACTCAAGGGAAAATACAGGGTTTAGAGCTCAAGCATTCGAAGTATTTCAACTCTATATACAATAAATTTATTGTTGCTATAGTCCAGGGGCTACTTACTGGGAAAAAAAAAAAAGATTTATAACTACTGTGATTTAAAATCCAGCCACAAAGGGATCATTTCTCTGATTGAAAGGGACCAGGACTGCAGTTTTATGTTTCAAATCCAAATTTCTGTGATTCATCAAGATGAGTGTATTCAGCCCTCTCATATCCACATCCAGTTCAACCTCCTACTCCTGTGCAAAAGCCACTCATCTTATTTGACATTATAATGAGGAAATAATCTTCTTATCACCTCACTGGCTATCTACAGAATGCATTAAAATAAAAGTAGCTGTTCTCACACACAGCCTCACACTCGAGCTGCCTTTGCTTGTGTCAGGATGCTTTTCTGAAGACCACCTGTTGTTCTTTCATGTCATGCTTGTCCTCACACATTTTCTTAGAAAATTCCTCAAATATGGGACACTCTCCCACCCCTAGGTGATGCACAAACCTTTCTCCTTCAAGAGCTCTCTCCACAAAAGTTCATATACAATTGTCTTCTATGTATTTTTTAAGGTTTTTACTCAAAATCCAGGAGAGCGATGTAGTTCTCAGGAGATTCATGTTGTTCTCTCAAGTAAATCCTAATCAAGACTAGTTTTTACCTTTTTGTCCTGACTTCAGTTATTCCTCATGTTGGTACTTCCTCTTGATGGTCATAAATAAACAGCCTATGACCCTGAATGTACTGATTCCCTGTTCATTTATTTTTTAAAAGCCCACATATGTTCAACAGGCTAACCAGCCACCACAGCTTTCTGCTGTGCTTTCAGGTCTCCAGGGACTGCAATGAAATCATTAGCATTAAAATGGCAAGTAGCATTGAAGCCAAAATTATACACTCCTACTTGAGGCAAATTCCCTCCCTCCAGTGATTAAATTCCTTTCTCTCACACTGAAGTGTGAGCCCTACTGGGATTATATGTTTATGGAAGTAGGTTTATGAGACAAACAAAATGCAGGAGCCAGGACAACCTGGATCTTCGTAACAAGTATTAGGGGATCTCAAACATTTTTTTTTTCTTTGTGACAAAACAGGGGAAATAAAACATTTCAACTACTGAAATGTATCCTTTGCTTTTCAAAATTAGATATCCTCATGTGTATTGTTCACTTCTAAGACTTACAGTATCCCTTTGGACCCCACCTTGGATCAGGTTGACCCACTGCATTATTCAAGTCCTCATATCCAAATTGATTCAGGATTGTAACCACAAGCATCGGAGCCAAGGATTGGGCAGGTTTGGTAAATAAAGCATTGGTCCCAAAAACCATAGAGGAAAGTGGTGACCTAAAATATTTAGGGGAAAAAAACTCAAATTAATGTACAACACAAAGTTATTAGTGTAATACTTACAACAGTGATTTTCAAAATCCTGTTAATGTGCGAATGCTAAATATCATGATCCTGAGCTTTGTGCAGTTCACACATTACAGGAAACAGAGCAGCTCTCCTAATGAAATTTAAATTAGGAAATGAAAGGTAATAAACCTTTGGGGTATATATAGACAGTTTGGCCCCAGTGCACTAAAGTTCAACTTTGGGCTCATTGAGTGATTACTGAAGTTAAGTTAGAATGAACAGTGCATGGAGTATTAATTAGAACTTAACGATTTTATATGCATGAGGTCAGAGAAGGAATTTTTTTCCTCATCAAAGTAACAGCTCTCACCTTTGAGGGGCAAGTTCTTTAACACAGGGACCAGGACTGAATCTGCACCAACATCAACACTGACTGAACAAACAGGAAGCTATGTGCACTTTGATAACAATCCAGAAGATCCCTGAGTTGCAATATGCTATCCCACGCTAGGTTTTATCAATTTTATTTCAGGGAGATAATAGCAACCAGTTAGACTTTGAAATTTGTCCTTTGGGTTCCATAGGCAAAGCTTTCTAAAGACCTTTGCCATCTTCAGAGGGCCTTCAGAAAATTCCGTGAGTGACAATAGATGTGTAGAGTTATAAAATAATTAAATTGAAGCTCACAAAAATAAAACCACAAGACTTAGTTTATATTATGATATAATATAAAGTAGTAGTGACCTCATAATCTGTTTGAATTACGGAGGTAACTGCAGGAAATTTTACTCAAGTTCTTATATTTACTTATGCTAAGTTGGTCTTACAAAAAGAACTTCTATATGAAGGATCTCAAATCATTTCCTGTCTTTGATTTGACATAAGTTAACTTATGAAAGAGTAACAAGGCAAACAGCATATTTAAAACAAACAGTTATGCCTGACTTACCTCCTTTTGTGCTTTATTAAATCTGCATCAACAATATCTGCCAAAGGCAAATTGAACAAACTAAATGAAGCTTGTACAATCACCCTACAGAAAAACAAAATATTTGAGATGTACACAGCTCCTATATTCACTTTCATAATGACACTGTAAGTAACATTCTAACACACAGACCCAAACACTGACATTTCTGCAAACATGCCAAGCTCAGACTTTCCTTAAAACATGGTGATTTACCTGTTTAAACAGGTGAAAACATTATTAGATCTATTCTTAGCTGAGAATTGGAAATCAATATGTAAACCTAAAAGGTGAGGTGGGGTTTCTGCCTCTTGTCCTGGACACTGGTCACGAATAGTTGCTTGACATTATCAGTAAATGACATTTGAAATGTCTAGGAGAAACGAAATATCTTAGAAAATTTGCTCTGGAAATCAGAAAAAGATATTTTACTAGGACTACATGGAAGACAAACTTCAAGGTGGGAGAATTAGAATAGTAAGAATATTTTATATGCATTCCTGTATTTGTATTTACTACATATATATGCATTTCAACACACACATAAAAAGTTCTTAACAAATTGGCAAATGAAACAACAAACTCAACTATTACAATTTCTATGTCTTCTTAAATTTTGGGTGTGATGAGCTTTTACTAACCAGAGGCTTTGAACAATTAGCACTTGAAACAGACAGTCTTTAAGTACCTTAGAATTTTTTTCCTGGGAAAATCAAAATACATCTTCATCATTTAAAACATGCAGACAAGGAAATTCAATTTACTGTTCACAGGATTCAGTGTTACATAGCCCAAGACTGCAGTACTGAAAATCAGAATGAAAACAGGGGAGGAAAAAAATAAAGATGAAGAAAGGGAGGGCAGGAAAGAGCATGTAGAAAATCAGCAGTGAAACAGCAAATGAAGAAATAAAGCCACACTGCTCTAACAATATTCTGATACAAACAGCTGTTAGTTTTAAATAAGGCTTTCCATGTATCATCATCTACTGTGAAAGTACTACTACTTGGCATTGCAGTGCTGAGTGCCAGGGAAAATGTGACTCAGGAGGTCACACCACTTCACCTCACAGACACCTGAGTTATCTGTTTGTTTGCAGTGAGACACACAAGTGTTCATGCAGTTCACAACGAGGTCTGAGCTTTCCTGGCAGTCTGCTGAGATCTTCTGTGTCTATGTGGCTGACAAGAGATTCTGCTACTGTTGAATCTCATGTTAAAGTGGCTGCAAATTTAAATACAGTTCCTATTTAAGGCTTTTTTTTTTTTTAAGCAGAAATTAAAAGCTGAAGCAGAATAAAAATGAAAGCTGAAAAAAGTTATAAGTGGAGTTTCAGCTTTTCTGATGAGCAAAACAGAACAGAAAGAAAACCATAAAAGCAGTGGGAAAATCTTCATGGTATAAAAAAGCAAGTGCTCACTCTGTTACAACTCTTCAAGCTGTAGCTATGAACAGGGGAGTGCATTTACTTACATATTTGTTG
This sequence comes from Acanthisitta chloris, assembly GCF_000695815.1. Lineage (NCBI taxonomy): Eukaryota > Metazoa > Chordata > Aves > Passeriformes > Acanthisittidae > Acanthisitta > Acanthisitta chloris. Next base: position 7,446 of record NW_008651078.1, on the reverse strand, counting down.
TGAGATAAAAAGCCAAGAGATAATAGTGTTCTTGCCCAAGAATAAACATGACAGCTGCAGCTACTCCTTCATAGTAAAAGGAAAACAAGATGATTCTGTAATAACCAAACTTCTTCAACCAAGCATGACTGAGAAGAACAAGGCACTGAAAAGATAATATATACACACACATGATGAAAAGATACAGCACAGTGTCTCAAGCATTAGGAGAGCTATAAAACACAGACCAGGCATAAATTACTACTACCCATTAAAGACTAAAAACCCAACCAATTACCCTAAGAAGTTCAACCCAAATGAAAAAAATGGAAATTGAATAAAGGGAACTGTCTAGTGGCTCATTCTATGCTACCTCCACCAGGTACACACAACAACTTGCCAGCTGAGCACTGCTCTATCCTGAGGAAAACACTGTTTTCCACACTGCATGTTATTTAATGCTCCTGATCTTTACTCTTGACATCCCTGAAATAAGTAACCTGGCAGTAAGTTAACTGTGCATCAAGCATCTTACCATGGGAGTTTGAACTGCTGGTAAGAAATATTGTCAATAATTATTTTTTCATTATTACTATTTTCACTGATATTTACAGAAATCAAGCATGACTGAAGCTGACAAAGCAAGCTCACCAAGACAGCTTTACCTAAGCAAGGTAGAGGCTTTCCTAGCAAGCAGAGCAAGGCAGGTGCCAGTGGACAGTGTGTGTGGCTGAATTTTACTTTAGCCAATCTTAGCAAGCAGCAGATTCTGAGAATCCAGTGACAATCCAGGCAAACTCATGAAAATGGTATTCAGGGTTTATTATAGCATGAACAAAATGTAAGTTCTTCCATATTGTTCCTCCCTTTCTGCTTTAAATAGGACATTTTGTAATGAGTTATGTTCTTTTCATTATATGAGCTAATGTAACCATCTGTATATACATGGTCCTCATCACTCTCACAAAAACACAAACCCTACAAAGACACACATTTTCTCCTTTCTTCTGTGTTACAGAGATGAACTGTGTAATATTCAGATGAAGGACAGGAAAGAATTCTCCTTGTACACTTGTTCCCACACTGACATGCTTTAACATAACAAATAAAACCATGATGCTACGGTCAGACAAAGATCACCATGGCAAATGCTATTGTAAAAGAGCTCAAGATTTCTACTTCAACTCATGATCAGGGAGATAAAACTAACCTGGAAAGTTGGTATAAGGACAAAATCTT
>NW_008651078.1:0-6199 GCF_000695815.1 Acanthisitta chloris | reverse complement strand
CCCCAGGCTGTTTGCAGGGATTTTGCAGGAAAAGTGCCTCCACTAGGAACAGTAAGGAATCATGTAATGCCTGTTATTGTAAAAGCTATGATCCAGTCTCCCCAGAATTGTGAAATGACCCTGTCTCAGGAAGTACTTATGACTTAGAAAATTCCTTATTACTTGCTTGTTTCGAAGACTGTGTATTTCTAAGAAAAATACTAACTCGATGATGCAAACTCAAATTGGTTTGCCTGTGTTACAGCAACATTTTCCTTGTAGGCAAGTGGTATTCCTCACATCCATTGCCAAAAGGAACCTAAGGCAGAAGCTGAATTCTATTTTAGCAGAGGCCACTGAAGCACAGTTCATAAAAAGGAGCTTTATGTTACAAGGGTTGGGTGTTTTTCCAGTAAGTGAAGTTCAGGACATTGCCATCAGAGAATTCGCTTATTACATCTTGAGCTCAAAGGGACAAAACCTGAGAAAAATAAGGTCACAGCAAACTCTCTACGGTTCAGTGACCTTGTAGACAAAGAGTCTCTGGAGAGCAGAGAGAGAGAGGCATTTTCTGAAAGATTGTTCGTTTCACATTGTCACACTGATTTTATCAATAGCACTGATTGCTATATAGTAAGTGTAAAATTATTTAAGCTTTCCAAACTTCTGTAGTTTCTCATATATTTCCAAAGTTCTTTATCTAACTGTCAGAGCTACAGGAAAAAACCCAAACTATTAAACCTGTGGTAAGGATAAAATTTGAAATGAGAAGTATTTAGGAGTTATGGAACAGAGAAGATATGTTTTAAGATTTCTATGTGATATATGCAAAAGTCTAAACAGTAACTGAAAATGAGCTTTAAATTCCAGCTGCACTTTGACTGATCTTCTTACACTCATTACTTACCAAAACCCATTACAATTTCATGAAAATAACAGCCTGGTTTTGAGAAATTCTGAACACCATCAGCACCCACCACGAACAGCAGGACACTCAGATTTTGAGGATCCTGACTTTCAACACCCAGCAAGTAAACACAGCAAAAGTTTGAAAAGATCCAGTGAAAGAAGTTACAAGGGAAGGAGCAGAAGAATTTTTTATTGACTGCAGACAAGTATGTTTACATTCTGTGGCAGTTTTTTTCTGCTTTTCTTGTTCTTGCACATTATTCTTTTGGGTTCTCTCTTTTCCAGTTCATTACTCCTCCCCCATCCCTGACTGGGCTCTAAAAAGTATGTCTCTCTCTACCCCATAAATGTAGCTGACTAACAGAGCAAACAACAAAATAAATGGGAATGTATTATTTTCCCAAGGCAGCTAGTTAGAATTTTGTTTGGTTTCCATGACTGAGATACCACATATTTCAGCAATGCTTTTACCACCTAATAATTTTCTTGGATTTTGTGCAGTTTATCTCAGAAACTTCCTGAAGAAGAGATTAGTCTTTCATTTGCAATACATGGTATTACTAAACAAAACCAAAGAAGAAAGAAATCAGAATTCTGTAGATTTTGTTTTTAGGAACATTTTTATCTTCAACATGTTTTTCATTCCTTTATACTTAGGTATTCTAAACCCTGTAGGATACAGAACATTCATTCTTTGCCTATTCACATCTCATAATCTAGTAAACAGATATTCCCCCAGCCTGCTTGCTTGTCTCTTCTCACCAACTCTTACATATGGTCAGCCTGCACAGAAGTACTTTCTTCTTCTAGAGCATTGGTGAGTGAGATTTGTTTCTCATTTTGGCCAATGGCTCATACCAGATACAGCATTTTTTCAAGTGTTACATGGATACTGCAAACTGGTAAAACACCAGGTTTTCATATTTGAAAATACAGAAGTCTAACTGCTTACCTGAGGACAAATAAAACCTGCTCCATACATGATACTTCTCACTGAGGAAGAAAGTGCATCCTTAGGAATAAGATTATCTGCAAAGATGATCATAAAATTGTTGCAGAAGGCAAGGTGGAAGACTTGGAAGAAGTTCATGGTGACAAAAACTAAAAAGTTCTTCTCTGTCATAATCTCTTTGGTCAATGAAACTACAGAGGCCAAGGAGAGAGCTCCAGTACTGTTTTCCAGATGAGCATTCTCCATATACACTTCTCTCTGCTCATATTGACTCACGCTGTATTTGCCTGTGTAACACATACAAGCTGTGGCTAAGGCTGCAATCAGAACAGTGAAAGCCTGGAAATAGGCAAAATTTTCCATATTGCCTGATATGAGCCCACAGAAGAGAACACTCGTTGATCCAATTAGCGTTGCCACTTGATTGTATTTGATGAGCTGGAGCCTACTTTCATGTCTTGGGGAGATTTCAGCAAAGAGTGCACACTGTGCCAGGAGCACAAACGTAAGCAACCCGTCAAAAGCACAGAGGGCAACTATGAGATGAAGCCCACTGAGCCAGTCACCTTCTTCATAGTGTCTCCAGGGAAACCAAGGAAGCAAAAAGGCTAATGCATACAAAGGAGCTCCGTATAAAATTGAGAACTGGCGTTTTGAGCAGCACCTGAGTTTGGAGTTGTCTTGAATATAGCCAAACAGAGGATCATTGATGGCATTCCAGACCATAAATACAACCTGCAACAAACAGGGAAGGAACACAATGGAATTTATCAGTAGTGTCATTTTTCTGCAGAGGTTCCACCACAGAATACACAATATGTTTATTTAGAATAAATCTCTATTCAGAGGGTAAAGATTTATAGGTCAAAACAGACTCTAGACCAAATCCTTAAAGGCATTGAAAGATTTATAGAAATTCTAATAAAATAAGTAACCAGGTGCCCAACTACATGTGAAATAAACTCTTAAAACTTCACACTCTCAAAACCTAATCTATCTGGGCTTTCATCTTGCCAAGCCCAGACATTACTCTCACAGTAATTCACAACACGAGCTGGACCATTGCTTTCAGGAGACCATTTACCACCAGAGTTACTCACAGGGATAATGACTTGCAGAATAAATGCAGTATTTATGCACTTAAACAGTCCATAGGAAAGCACTAATGGCAAACATATATATGGAACTGAGGTGCAAGATCAGCTTAGAAAATTACTTCAAGCTATCAAAGGTAAAAATCTTTTCAGCAATGAAAGCCTGGAGATTTTTAGTTTAAAGTCTGTAACTGTACTTTATGTGAATGTTCAATTGCTTATGGATTAACCAAATTCAAAGTTAATGTACTGTTCATTATTTTCAATGCATCCAAAAGAAACTTGTCAGGAAAAAAAAAATCACTCTGCTGTGATAACACACACACACAGAGCACAACATGGCAATCAAAATATTCCAGTGTACAATACCTGTGCTTGATGAAACTCAGCTTCTGAGATTTTGTATCTGTTTAGGAAAAGCTTAACATAGTAGAAGTTAAAGATGCTGTTCATCATTCCAGCACCTAATGTAGTCATGGAATATGCCAATGCATTAGGATGAATTCCCCAAACAAACTTCATCTTCCAAGAGGACAGCTCTCTTCTTCCTCAAGTTACAAAATAAGAATTACAACAGTTAGAATCATTTTCCAAATTAAAATGACATGGGGGATTTGCTTGTTTCAGAGGTGTAGAGAGGAAAACTTCCCCACTCTTCCTTCCCTTTTTCAAAATGAGAAACACATTTTGCTGAGTTATAGGACACTAAGCCCAAAACTGTACAGATAGAAACCAGTAAGAAATCGATGGAATTTCCAAGTGTAATCAGTGCTTAAAAAAGCAGTGGAACAAGTAGTCAAAACTTTAAAAGCATCCCTTCCTAACTGGTGCACAGACTCCATTTATAAACCTGCTGCTGCAAACACTCGTTTCAGTGCAGAGTTCAAAGTAATTGCACACGTTTTAGATCTTTCTTGCTAGCTGCATATTCTTAAAATTATGGACTGTGTAGGAATGAAGTGACTCAACTCATATCCTTATGTATTCCACTGCTGTGAATGTCAAATGCAGCATACATGGAGAGGAATATTTCTTTCAAAACAAATACCAAGTTGTGCCCTTCTGTTTTAAAATGTTAATTGTTAACAAGCTATGGAAGAAATACTTTCACCTAGCAAACCATAAAACAATCAAAACACCTTTTAGTTACCATTTTCATTGTATAAAAGACTGCATGTCAATAAAACACAGCAAGTACCACACACAGCATTTGAAGTATGTCCAAACAAGAGAGATTCAGACCAAGATTACAGATTTCTTTAATCTGTGTTCTTTTATCAGATGTTCAACCAACAAATTTTCAAGATGCTGACTTCTTCCATCTGTTGAGCAACTAATTTACACGTGTTTGGTATAAACTATGCCATGGAAAGAGCCAGCTCCAGGGAAGCTTTACCTTTAAAAGCTGAGTAATGCCTACCTAAAGGTAGTCCTTAACCATATTTGATTCTGTAAGCCCAACACAAAAGTACTCCCAGAGATCTGGTTTTAATTGAGGCTTTATTCAGTGTTACATCCACTGTCTGCCATTGATTTGGGTACTTGTATCAGCCTTACTATGTACCTAACTCCAGAGCTTTACAACCTGCTTTATTCATCAATGGTTCACACTTTGCTCCTCTGCATATTAACAGTTTTATCCTGAATGCAATTTCCACATGTCCTTCAAAACACCTAGTTTGAATATCTGCTTGTTCAGCTTGATCAGCAGATCTCTAAGCAGCTGCCTGAACTCCTCACAAACATGACCATGGAAGGAACAGGAAATGAAAACCAAGGCTGTTTCCAGCCTTCCTGTGGCTCACAAAGCAGCTGAGGACAAGCTGCAGTGCAGGAAGGTGGGAACTTCCTCATCACCAGCCGAGGGCCAGGCACAAGGCACAAATCAGGCACAAATCATCCTGGGGAAGATGGAAAGGCAATTCTTCCCCCCCTCAATACAGAAAATGGACTCTTGAAAACCAAATGAAGTGTGGATGTGTTTTTGCACAGGTCTAAGATGCTCTGATATGAAACATGATGCAGAGAGCAGATAACTTCACTCTACAGCTAAGAAAAAACCCAAGTTGACAACTTGAGACCTAGGCTTTTTTTAATTAAAGCCGATTCATTTCTAAGAATATGACTGAATTTTTAAGCACTTGAGGGTGATTATGATGTGTATCTTCAAGTCTGTTTCTCCCAGACCTACAGCTGTAGAGACAACTCCATTTTCAGGGGACAGAATTTTGCAGTTGCGTAACAAGTTTGGCTTCACAATCTCTTACAGAAAAACTTGAAATGAAGAATAGGATTATTGAAAAGATGCCCAATTGCAATACTTATTTTAAAAAATAAGCTGGATATTAACATGAAAGTCATTACAGTATCTGTGGTGTTGACAAGTGTCACGTGCTTTTTCAGGCCTTCACAAATACACCTAATGATGTGATTTACGTAGTAGGTATTAGGGCTCCCCCCTGGAGACTCCTGCACAGGTCTCTTCAAATGGAGAACTGGGAGACTCCTTTCCCTCAAGTTCCACGAGCACCAAATGTGCTTCACACTAAGACTACCAGCAGACTCACTACTCAAATCACTCAAATCCTTCCTATGCACAAATAAAAACAGTCCACTCAGCTTTACAGTATTTGAAACTTCTTCAACAAAAAGCTTCTAACAATGCACAAACAGGCCTCTAGTGCCATGACTAATTAGAACACACAGGTTCTGACACAACTCTTTGCACTAATTGGTACATCTGGCCCTGCACCTTGTTTATGAAATAGGTTCAATTAGCAGTTGAGGTACCACACTTCCTTTCCCAGAAGATGTGCTCTTTAATAGTGCAATGAAATCACGCAGGAGTATCCCCTCCCTCTCCTTAATAGTCAGGCTTTGTACTGAACAGGTTAAGGCACAGGTGTTGACATTTTGTGACTCACAGAAGGCAAATCGTGTCAGAAATTTCTGCTGGTTGCAACTGAGGAGCCAAGAGAACAGGCTGTTTAGGCCAGTGGGACACAGCGTGACATTACTGATGTTTCTCCCAGAGCCCGATGACAACCGCTAGAAGAAACTAGAGCAGTGTCTAAAGAAAAGTGGACTCCAAGAGATAGTAATAAACTGAGCGGCAGTAGCTGACAAGCCCTGCAGTTCTGGGTCCCAAACCGCTGTGCAGTGCTCACAGTCCTGACAGACTGGTTGGACACCAGTACCTTCCCCATCTCCCTGCCGTGCCCTGCACCACATCGAGCGAGAACTGAGAGCAAACGCCGAGTGCCGA
>NW_008651077.1:0-407 GCF_000695815.1 Acanthisitta chloris | reverse complement strand
CCCATCCCATCCTATCCCTGTTCCTATCCCTATCCCTATCCCTATCCCTATCCCTATCCCTATCCCTGTCCCTATCCCTGTCCCTGTCCCTGTCTCTGTCCCTGTCTCTGTCCCTGTCCCTATCCCTGTCCCTATCCCTATCCCTGTCCCTGTCTCTATCCCTGTCCCTGTCTTTATCCCTGTCCCTATCCCTGTCTCTGTCCCTGTCCCTATCCCTGTCTCTATCCCTGTCCCCGTCTCTATCCCTGTCCCTGTCCCTATCCCTGTCTCTGTCCCTATCCCTATCCCTGTCTCTATCCTTATCCCTATCCCTGTCCCTGTCCCTGTCCCCCGCCCCGTTCCCCTCTCACTTCCGGGTTCCCCTCCCTTCCCGCGCGCTCCCGCGACCAGAGCTCGTGCGTCACCGC
>NW_008651076.1:123698-127808 GCF_000695815.1 Acanthisitta chloris | reverse complement strand
TGTATATATGTGTGTTAAGCCCAGGATGTATGAGCTTACAAACATACAGCCAGGACTGACCTGTCTGCAGGACACACTTTTCCTTATGATCTGGTGAGGTATCTGTGTGCTCTACTGCACATTAGCAGCCTTGAAATTACCAGGTTTTCCAGCATCCCAGAAAGAATAAAAGGAGAAGTGCTCCAAAGGGCACAGTGTGCTACAAATAGTGAGCAGCAGACAGTGCTCAAGTGCTTGCTGTGTGTGTTCCCACAAGTCAGCTAGGCACATAAAAATTACCCTCACTGTTTTACCTTAACCTATTCAGTCCTCTACTCTAATTCCAGTTTTTCAGCAATTCCAAGTTTCAAGACTTTTAGCCCAATGACCAGAGATGCAGGCACAGCAATGAAAACAGCAGAAGATACGAATTCCAAAGCACCCACTGACCTGATTGACTACGACGGCTTTGAAGGAGTGTACTGGGATTATCAAAGACAGATGAAGTTCAAGAAAGGGTCACCAAGAATCCACCTCAGGTTATTTCAGTGTCCTTTTCTTCCAAAGCACTTTTTATGGGCCATCATAAATGTTACATTATTTGCAAATGATGGACAAGTTTAGTTGCCTCCACTCCATGATACAAATTAATTTGCTACCTGTGTTAAGCCACGAACTATTACATCTAAATCACATTCTCATTTGAGGAAGTCCAGAATTTTGAAAATTCTTCTGCTTTGCTCCCTGCATCCATTTTCAGGGACTAAATTATGGGCAATACTTCCTTATGACTACAGCTGCTGTAAGTGTTTCTAACTCTGAGCAGTCTGGTTTATAAAGTGAATTTAAATTCCAAATTAAGAGAAGAGTTCAGTATTACATAAGTTACCTAACTGTAATTCAAGCATAAATTACACAAAGGCACAATTAAGACTCGTTCCGTGGTTCTTCCACTTCATTATGAGCCAGTGAAGTGGACAGAAGGACAAAGTATCTAATCTAAACATCCCATTGCTATAGAGGTCCTTTCTGTATGAGCTTGTGTGAATGGATTCCATGTGCATCTATGGACTTGGATGGAGCTATAACAGAAAGACAGTAACATTACCTGCTGAAAATATAGCAAATTAATATTTTCCAAGTACAAATAGGCTCTGAAGTCTAGCACTCATGCAGAATCTGCAATAACTAACAAATTCAAGGCAATTCTGTTCAATCTGCCCAAGGCCACTACAACCAACAGCAGACAGAGACTTGGACCACATCCAAGAAGGTGGTAACTCCTACATGCAGATGAAGACTGCAGAATTACATTTGTACCTAAAGCAATCCCCTGAGGGATTTTCCAAGCACCCACGTCAAAGCCACAGGTTGACCCTCCACATCTGAGTACACAGCTGCAGCCTCTTACCTGCTGCTCCACTGGTAACCACAGGTGAGCATGCCAGTGAATGCCAGCAGCTAAAGAAATGTGTTGTGCAAATACTTACCTGCTTTTCATAATAATGGCTTGGTTCTACTAATAACAGAAGCTTCATGAATAAAAGGTGTTTGAAGAAATGTTTGTTTCTCTCTCTGCCTCACTGCAATTCTCTACCAGGGAAGAGGGAATTTATAAGACAGTACTTAAACTTCCTGTAACATTCTGACTTGAAGACCCACACCAAAGTACATAATTCATAATCACTGGTAAAGGAGAAAGATGAACAATTTTCAGATTTTATTGCCCTCATGACAACCAACTGATTCAATCCTTAAAATGAATGGCAAAGGCTTCCAATATACTCTGTGTATGTATATATTAATGGTTTGTACTGTGATTTAAATATTACAGAAGTAAAATAAATTGATGCATTGAGTTGATCCTGATGCCATTTTATATAAACTTGTTTTGAAGAAGAATTTTGTAATCTTTAAAATTTCAAGGAACTAAGGTTAGGTAGGCAATTCAGAATGATATACTCTTCTGCATTTTTATAAGGAACTGCAACAGATACAAACTCATAAAAGCTTACAAAAAACCCCAAACCAAAATCCATGACACCACTAAATTTGTGTCACTAGATTACATTTCAATTTTTTTCATTTTTTAATTTTTCTAAGAAAAGATTTACAGTGGAAGGAGGAATTTCTCTGAGATGCCGCCCACATGTACATTTATATTGGAGATATAAAGTGTTTTCTCCCTTAAAATCAAACACTATTCTACCTTATCTGTGTGAGTATCTTCCTTCCCTTCTATTCAGCACAGGAGCATGCGGTGTTCAAAACTTCTGATGTCATTTCAGCATCTTTACAACTAAATATCTCACTATTCCATCACGGTTTTCAGATGGACTCGCAGGTGAAGGAGGGTGGGTAACAAATGCTCATGGCCACTACGAATCTTACAGGACTAAACTTTCCAAAAAGTAGTTATTTTTTACATGGAACAGTCAACATGTGGACTGCATGTGGCTACAAGTATCACCCCACAAGATTATAAAACATTAGTGGTGGTTTCATAATCCTTGCAAATTCTGTAACTATTTCTGAAAATATTTTCTGTGAAGTTTAGAAAGAACTCTGCCTCTTCCTTCACACGTATACTCTCCACATCTTGTTTTCCAATGTCCATTAATTCTTTTTCTTAACATGGCCTAAATTGAACCCATAGCTGTACATTTACTTTCAGATGCTCAAATTCTCAAACAGGATTTGTCTAAAGTTTATGAGGAAGCTCTTGGTAATTTTCATTCCAACCAGTTTGTTCTGTAAAAGCAAAGAAAAATTCAAAAATGTGGGACACCAACTTGGTTTCCTAAGCGTATTTCCAGTCTAGCTTTGAATTTTGACTTGCTTTCTCAAGTAAGACAGTTGTGTTCCTTGAAAGTGTAAGAGTTCTATTCTACCAGGTGTCTGAAATACACGATTGCGAGATTTAAGAGTCACAGCTCCAGGCTAGAGTAAAAATAGTTTTGTCCTTTCTCAGGGGTCTGACTCTGCACAGTCCAACTGTTACTGTGCAATTTCACTCATTCCCCAGATTCAGCTACGAACTGAATTTTCAGCAGCTCCATAGGCAGATCATTTATAGCTTTCCAAAAGGGTACAACCTATTTTAAAACCTGCCAGCTCAACTGTTTCCTGCAACAACAAAAACAGATTTTCATTTCAGCACCTGGTCAAATAACTTAAAGTGGTTTGAATTTGAGCTGAATCTAGCTCTAAAATAAAACCGTATTTAAACTTCTGTAAAATTCTATTTAGTAGCTTTGTCTAACCACAAAACCCCTATTCACAGGTAATTACTTTCCTTTGAATTCATTGCAAAAACCTGCAGTTCTGGCTACACACTGAATTGTGAGCACTGGGGCAGATTTAAAGACAAAGCACAAAAGTAGTCAAATGTTTTGATCATCTTTAAAAGACGGGAAAGGAGGAACCAGGATTTCATAGGTCAGCCAGTTTATACAGTTCCTGGAAAAAACAGGGAGGAAAACATGCAAAACTATTTGTAAGCATCTAGAAAGGAACAAAAAGAACTGACACCGATATGCTGCTAACCAACAGATATATCAAGCAAAATAAATCCCATCAGAGAATAACTGAGTTTGTAAATGAGAGAATTCATAGCTATCTTGATGGTTCGTAGGGCTTTCTGCAGTACCTCATGTGTTGTTCTCATAAAAATCATAAGGGAACATGGTGTAAAAACTACTAGAGAGCAAGTACAAAACTGGCTGGAAAATGGTAACTTGGAGTACTACAATGGTTCAGTTAAAAATATGAAGAATTATATATTGGGGGTTTTTTCTTTATGATTTGCCTTTCCCTCCAGCCTTCGCATTTTTAACTCCCTGGTCCCAAAGTTGCCATAAAAGTCTTCACTCAGGTCTTTATTTTGGCAGAATAGCAAGCAGTAAATAAAAGTGTAAACTGGCTGGAAAATGGTAACTTGGAGTACTACAATGGTTCAGTTAAAAATATGAAGAATTATATATTGGGGGTTTTTTCTTTATGATTTGCCTTTCCCTCCAGCCTTCGCATTTTTAACTCCCTGGTCCCAAAGTTGCCATAAAAGTCTTCACTCAGGTCTTTATTTTGGCAGAATAGCAAGCAGTAAATAAAAGTGTACTGCTAACAAAGTGT
>NW_008651076.1:83019-123687 GCF_000695815.1 Acanthisitta chloris | reverse complement strand
CAGTCAAACTCAGACATTAATCAGTCTTGGCTTCTCTTACACATAAAGTACATTCTGCATGTTACACCATGCATTATTGCATGTGCTGGGGAGGGGGAACGTGTGTTGGGGCCAAGAATCTTCAATACACCAGAAACAGTTATCAGAGCTGCATCTAACTGCTGGGGCATGTAATGCCATTTAGTCACAGCACTTAACAAGGGAGCTTAAAGGTTATGATGGTATACCAGAGTACCAGTACTGCTGAGTAAGTGACACTGTTCCTTTTTCTACTCACGTTTCTTTCCTCCCACCTTCTTAACTTCCTAACATTCTTCTTTAATTTTAGAAGAACATCCCTACATAAACACATTGCACAATCTTTGGATTGGCCACCATTAAGCTAAGGCAAGAAGTACTACTGACCCTGCTATGCTGTCGTGGTTTAACCTCAGCCAGCAGCCAAACCCCATGTAGCCACTTGCTCACTCTCCACCAGCAGGATGTGGGAGAGAATCAAAAGCGTAAAAGCTAGAAAACTCGTGGGTTGAGATAAAGACAGTTTAATAGGGAAAGCAAACCCCACAAACACAAGCAGAGCAAAATAAGGAATTAATTCACTGCTTCCCATGGGCAGCAGTGTTCAGCCATGTCCAGGACAGCAGGGCCCCATCACACATAATGATTACAAGGGAAGACAAACGCCATCACTCCAAATGCCCCCCTTTCCTCCTGCTTTATATACTGAGCATGATGTCACATGGTATGGAATATCCCTTTGGTCAGTTTGGGTCACCTGTCCTGGCTGTGTCTCCTCCCAAACTCCCATGCATCCCCAACTTCCTTGCCAGCGTGGCAGTATGGGAAGCAGAAAAGGCCTTGGCTCTGTCTGGGCACTGCTCCATATTATCAGCCCTGTATTCAGCACAAATTCAAAATATAACTCCATACTAGCCACTGTGGAGAAAGTTAGCTCTGCCCCAAAATCAGCACATATGCCTGTGGGCATTAGAAATGGGATGGTTCTTTCCTTTCTGGACATTTAAATCACATTAACTAGTCAACACCACCCAAAGCTGCACTCCCTCACCTGCAAATACTTAGCACTGCAATTGGTTCTCTCACATATCAGAGAGTACATGAAACCATATCAAGTTATTTCTAAGTCTATCCCAGACAGCAGATGAATTCTTTCCTTGCCTTAGCTCCAACCCTGGCTTCCCTAGGCACATTGTGCCACATCACTACCCACTAACGTCTGAAGCATATGCTCAAAGGCAAGAGCAGTCCTCAATTGTCATCTCTCCTTACTGTCTGCTCAGGGGGGAGCTTACTAGCCTTTTCTTTGATGGAACACCTACAAAGGCCAGCTGTGCTCCCTTTCCTTTAGAGCTGTGAATACAGCAAAAGGTGTCCCTTGCACAAGAAATGCTATTCCATTTGCTGGCCTGCTGTGTGGAGTTAAAAAATGACAAAGACCACATGAGCTATCACAGAAGATTCAGCTGTTTGTGTGCAGATTCAAAACTGTAAAACCTATATCCATCCAGCAAACGAGGAATTAAACATCTTATTATATCTGCTGGTCCCCAAGAATACCAATTTCTAGTGCCTCGCAGATTTTAATCAAAGAGAGAGAGGTGAATCTGCAGCCACTCAGTTATGAAAACTCCTTGAAACTTCTTGGAGATGTCCTAAATGGAAGCAAAAGCAAAGCAATCTAATAAAAATAATTAGCTATCACAGATAAAGGCATACGATACAAAGCTGTTGGTTTGCTCTCACAGAAATGGTCAAATACAACTTGTTTGGCAGACAACACCGAGAAGGTGTATATTGAATTAAACAATTGTTATAGAAAAAAAAATCTCTTAGTGCACTATGTACTGCTCCTACAATTGGTAAATATAGTAACAGATCTAAGTGATGGCTTAATTAAATTGAGGGGGATACAATGTTTGAACAGGCATCTTTTTTTTTTTCCTAATAATGACGAGTATATTAACAGTGTGCTGGTTTTCTAACTCTTCCAATTCTCTCCCCCATACTATCGAAGAAGAGTTAGCAAGTGCCTATGTGGTGGTTAGTTGCCATCTGAGGTTAAAGCACATTAAACAGATAAAATGCCCAGTATACAGATGGTTAAAGTTTTAGATTCAGGAGAATTTTTGCTTGAACACAATATTATGGGGTAGATGAATGGCAGAGGGGCAAACCACGTGCAGTGTGGTTGGATGGACATGGTATGTTCCTATGGAGAAAAAACAGAATCTTGGTCATCCTTGAATGAAAAGTAACAGCTCGCCTAGGGCATCCTGCTTGGGATGAAGGCTGCTGAGAGCTGAGCTTTCAGAGACTGGGTAGAAACTTTCAGACACTTTTTCCACCATGGCCACAGCAACCCTGTCATTCTCTTCATGTACTGAAGGAATTTAGTAACTCCCCACTATACACCATAAAAGAGAAACACCACACAGCCACTCACTCACTCACTCCTCACAGTGGGATGGACAATTGGAAGAGTAAAAGTGAGGAAACTCATAGGCTGAGACAAAGACAGTTTAATGGGTCCCCAAAAGAAGAAAATTACAACAACAGTATCCTTCTCTGGTGATATTCCAGATTACAGTCTGATTGTCAGCCCTCTATATCAAGTGACCTGGAAGAAGAACAATTTCAAACGTGGCCCTAAGCAACAACTAGCTTTGAACAAGGGGACCATGCATGCAGTAGCCCTTAGGCCAGTCCAGACAGGGCAAGATGTAAAAGGTGTGCTCTACACTGCCACTGGGGAGAATGGTCATACCTGGAGCCTCAGGCAGAAAGCACTGGGGGAGACTTGAGGTCAGGTCCTAGGGTTCTGGATCAGGGATACTGAGGATCTGAAGCCCACTATACTCCAGCTAAAAAAAGAGATACTGGCAGGCATTTGAGCTGTTTTGAAAGTGATTGGTACTGAAGCACAGCTCCACTTAGCACCCCAGCTAGCAGCATTTAGCTGGATGTTCAAAGGGAAGGCCTCCTCCACACACCATGAACTGATGCTATAGGGAGTAAGTGGGTGCACTGATCACACAAAGGACTTGAATAGAAAACCCCAGTCATCCAGGAATCTTGGAAGTGATAATGGACTGGCCAAAAGGAAAAGATGTCAGAATAATGCCAGAGGAGGAAGTGATGTCTGTTGAAGAGGCCCCATATTGGGTGCCAAAAAGGACTGCTGTGGTTTAAGCCCAGCTGACAACTAAGCACCACACAGAGCTGCTCACTCACTGCTCCCCATCCCCACTCAGCAGGATGGTATAGAGAATTGGAAAAGTAAAATTGAGAAAACTCATGGGTTAAGATATAGACATTTTAATTGGACAGAAAAGAAATAACAACAACAATAACAAAAAGAATTAGAATGCACAAAAACACGTGATGTATAGTGCAACTGCTCACCACTCACTGACTGATGCCCAGCCAGCTCCCAGGCAGCTGCACCTGACCAGCTTTGCATGTTGAGCATGATGCCACATGGTAGAGAGTATCCCTTTGGCCAGTTTGGATCAACTGTCCCAGCTGTGTCCCCTCCCAGCTTCTTGTGCCCCTACAGCCATCTTGCTGGCAGACCATGAGAAGCTATAAAGTCCTTGACTTAGTATAAACACTACCTAAAAACAACTAGAAATATCTGTGCTATCAACACGATTCTCATATTAAATACAAAATGCAGTACCATACCAGCTACTAGGAAGAAAATTAACTCTATCCAAGCCAAAACCAGGACAGTTATGGAGTCTGTCACTAGGTTATTCACCTCAGTATAGTAAGCACAGTGCTTAAGACAACTAATACAGGGAAAAAAATTTAATGAGACACTTCAGAGGAATTAAAGGAAACATTCCATAGCTGACTGACATAAAATTTTCTAGCTGGGAGCAAGGTAATTATCTGATGATATACAGAAAGTGAGAAGGAAAGAGAAAGTGCATACATAGTCTTTTATCTAGATATCACAATGCTTTTTTTAAAAAATCTAATAGTTACACCAGTAATTGAAACTGAATTCCTTACACTATCAAAAATACATACAGAAAGATTAGAATCCACACTGCAATTAATGGCAGTGTAATCATGAAACTGCAGTCACACTACTGCTCTCAAAACAGCTGCTATCTCCTATTCTAAGTAGAGATGAACCTAATTGTACTTTACTATGGTCCTTATTTTCAAAATGATTATTTAGTTATGTAATTTCCAAGTGACAAAAGTCAAGTTGATCCTGAGATGACAATCTCCCCCAATGTTTCAAAAATTGTGACAGAGACAAAAGTATTCTTGTAAATCCCCACATGAATAATAGCTACCTTGAAAATATAAAGAACAGAGAAATTAAAATTATCAAGAACATAAAGTGTTACAGATCCTTAATTTTAGAGAAAAAGAGTGATTTTTCACACTTAGAATTAAGGTAGTCTGATCCTGTGTGCAGCTAAATATGAATTACCTACCAGACACATCTAACTCATATTATCTTAGACTGTTATGCAATTATCAGCACTATCACTTTATAATTAAATGCAGCAAGGAAATGGAGAAATTCAGATATATAATAATAGTAACAGCAGAAATATAGCATTTCATCACTAACACACATCAGAGTGAGAATTTTCTACTGACAGTCCACTGGACACAACAAGCAACTAGACTCACCTCTGAAACAATGTACTTAGCAGCAGGTGGATAAAATGGAGGCAAAGGCAATAAAAAAAAATTGGAGTAGCATTAAAGTTCTGAACATCTTGACTCATTTTCCTTGTGCATGACTCAGCATCCCTAAAACTGCTTATTAAAAATATAAATTGTGCCTAGCTTTGCTCTAACTTTTCTTTAAACTGGAGACAGTATTTATGGTAAGCATAATCTAATTGATGGCTATGAAAAGATGGCACCATTTAGACAGATGTCTGATTCTCCATGGACATTTTTTCTCCAGGAGAAAAAAGAAAGGCCTGCAGCCTTAACTGTCTTTTCTGAATTTATGGTGGCAGAACCGTCCATCTGGATTAGTGTCATCTGCCCTTTTAGAAAAATACCAGTGCCTGTAAGGCTTTCAAAGATAAATTATCTATGTGAAGGGACGATTCCATGTTGACCTACCGATTTTTTTTTCTACTAAGATAAACTCAAATGAGGATTTTCTCCAAAAAGGCAATTACATTTAAGATCTCCATCAAAACTATCCACTAAAAATTTGAAAGTACTAAATATTACTATGCTTAATATTCTACAGACTATCCCTAGAAGTCATAAGGACTTCAGAAAAAAAGCTAACCTAAAAGGAAGTGACATGCAAATATGTTATTATTGCAGCTGTGATACTTGGGCAGAATCACTAAAGCTGCCTTGAACCAGAGCTGGAGAAGTAGAACACAGTGGAGCAGTTTGCAAAAAGCAACAGATCTATTCATTGCAGAAGTACTGCAAAACTGAAACAACACAGCAAACATAAGCAGTCTTTAGGGGGAAAAAGCCCAAATAGACAAGAATAACAATTGACCAACAACTTGCTCGCTGGTTCAACATCAATAGTTAAATAATACAGTCAAAATCCTTTTCCTATAGAGATCCTACCAACAGATTCAGTGCCGAGGATAATGTTACAAACATCCTGTAAAAGCATCAGCTCGCAAGTTCAGACTGGTGATACAATGTACCAGACGTACACTCGGACGCTGGCACGGACCAGCTGCGTGTCACTCTGCCTGCTATTGCTTTCCCTATGCAACTGCAACAAAATAAATTCATTAACATAGGTAATATTTTATTAAAGGATGAAGGGGTAAGCATGCATAACATGGATGGCCATCTGCTACTTTGATTTCCTAGCAGAAAAATATACAGAAGTTACTCTAGGCAAGGAATGACAAATTAAATGCCTCTCCATTCTTGGTAATGCAGGAAAGGCCATCAGCTGCTGTCTACAAGTAATGTGAATATAAAACATAAGAGATTATCACAAGCTCTTCCTGCTCTGTTTGACTAGTTACTCTCCATTTCTACTAAGAGATAAAAGAACAAAGGATCTCATAACACAGGATTTTTGAAGGACTACAGGGGAAAAAGAGAAAAAAGAGAAACAAAATCTATTAATTACAGATTTTCATCAGCCCTGGATTAGAGGCCCTATCTCCTTTGAAGGTTCTAATTCACTGAAAGCAATAAGTACTAGTGCTACAAATAAGAAGAAAGAATGTAAAACTGGGTTAAATTGACAATTACCATTTTCCAAGTAATACTTCCAACCACAGAACAGCTAATGTTCTTTTAATAATTTAGCTCTTCACATACTGTCTTCACATAGCATCCAGTTAAACAGCAGAGGGTAAATCAACTTAAGCTCTTTGCACCTCCAGTGAAAATAGTGTGCTTAAGAATTTGTGAATTAAGGAATGTAAAACAGAAACATAAATCAATGTTATGATTTTTAAGCTTTCTAACTTAAAAACATTACATTTCTGATTTTTTCATCTACCAAAGTTTATGAAAAAGCATTCAAAACTAACAAAAATAATGCCACAGTCATTGCTTAAGTAGTACTTCTCTGAACAATAAACTGAAGAAGGCAAATAAAATCTCATTTTATGTCTCCAGCAGCTGACACATCCTATGGAATTCCTAATATGTATTGAGAGTAAGCAAAAATATTTTGTTTAGCTTCCTGATGTATAATCAAAGGGATACAAGTTCCGATATATTGGTTTGACGTCATGCCAGGACACATAAATTGAAAGGAACAGGTTTCTATTTAAATTGATTTATATTGCTGGCTGACTTTCATTCTTACACTGAAAGGAAATATAAATGTTATGTATGCCCATAATAATGAGATAATAATGAGCTGAATTATTACAAGCATCAGTCTTGTATATTGTCTTGTTTTGAGATTCTGATTACAAAAATAACAAGTTCAATTTTTTTGAAATACATCAAACCATGCCTTCGGATACAATTGCTATTATTATTGCTGATAAATAGCTATTTATATCAAGCAAAACACAGTCAATAGCCATCTACCTTCTATAGCAAAACAGGCTGTTTTCCTCATGGGAATTTAAGATGAGAATGTTGGCAGTCAGGAAGTGTCAAAAGGAAGTGTAGGAAGGAAGGAAGGAAGGAAGGAGAAAGAGAGGAAAGAGAGGAGAAAAAGAAAAAAAGAAAGGGGAAAAGACAGGGGAAGAGAGAGGAGTGAGAGAAAGAGGTAAAGTGGGGAAGTGAGACAGTGAGAAAGGGAACATTTGAAAAATGGAAGATTAAATGCAAGTTTATTAATGGCCTTTAATATGCAGGCTGAAGGAAGTAAAGTTTATAAGCAGTGTTTAAGGAGAGTCTCAAGAAGAAGAGGCCTGCAAAACTGGTATTTGACAAATAAATCAGAGCCTATCACTGCTCTATTATTAATACTTTGCAAAATTATTCACAATAAGCTTGAGATTTCTGGAGTCAAAGAAGTCTTAAAACAAAAAAAAATAAATATCTGTAATCAGCCAGCTACTACTCTTGGTACTCATTCACCCCAAACTTGATAGAAAGCAGACAATACTTTCAGCAGAACCACTGTTTTACACTTCCTAACAATCTAAACAGTCATTTTTATGTGAAACTCAGTGATCTAGCTGACACCTAACGGCAATTCAAATATCATTACTGGACTGAATAAAAACATTTAATTGAACTGCAGCATATTCTGCGGAAAACCTACATTTTCATGTACGTGCTTTATGTATTAAAGGCAGCTGAGTACACCGTGTACAGCGGACCAAGAAAATGGATCTTACCACTGCAGCTGGAACTTGAGGCATTTTTGCAGCTGGGGTTCCTGGGCGTGGGTAAAACTGATTAATGAACAAGCTCGGAAACCTGTACTGTTCTACAAGTTTCATTGTTTCTTGAAAGTCTTCATCTGTTTCTCCTGGAAAACCACAAATGATGTCTGTAGCAATTGTTATTCCAGGCACTCTGAAAAGAAAGTAGAAAGGAATGCTTAACAAAGGACATGTAAAAGTCTTGCTCTCTTAGAAGCTAGTGGACATAGACTCATCACTCTTCATCCACAGAAAGTGAGACCTAAAATGATCTTTGGAAAAAACAAACAGATTTTAACACTATTGCTGGGCAATGAAAAATGCATTTGGTACTCAGCTGAGAGCACATGGAATAGAGGAAAAATATTGCAGCAAATATTGGATTAGGATTGTGACAGAAGAGTGAAAACATCTGGATCAACTCTTCCTTCATTCAAAATTAGAGGTGATCAGCAGAGCTTGTTATTTCTTGAATTCTGATTGCTTAATCCATAAAGTTTATGACTTTTGAGAGCCACTAGAAAATGTCAACTATTTAACGTTTTATAACGCTGCTATCAAAGTAGAAAACAATATCCAAAAGAGGGAACTGGCATGCCATATAACCTAGCAAATTTGAACAAAATTGGCTTAGAAGCCAGTAAGACATCTCTTAGTCATAATTTATAACTCAGTACTCTATAATCAGCCTATGCCTGGCCTTAAAATGAAACCAAAATACTTAAGTTCACAAATGCAGACACTGAGTTCTCTTGTTATTTAGCAAGGTCAACATTTCCTAACTGTTTCCCTTAGACTGAATATGCAGAACCCTTACACACAACAGCTTAAGAGAGCACAGCTAACAGAGGCAGCCAACAGACACAGCAGGTAGTGCTGCAGGATGCACAGAAGGGGGTGAAGCAAGTGGGCCTCAGTTTATACTGTGTCACGGTAACTCAAGTCTAGGACACAGTGGTAACACATCACTGAGCACTTTCACCAGCAGATACTGAAGCAGGCATCCCTGCTAGCTAGGGTCAAAGCTTACACCCAGACTGAGCTTTAGATGGTGGATGCAGCCCTTCAAGTTCCAGGCTGCAGGAAATCCCTGGGGGTTCTCTCTAATGTCCCCTGTCCTACAGGAGCTGTGCTGTTTTGGAGGACCTGTGCCCTCAAATGGAGGAGTTAGAGGAGCCTGTGCAGCATCAGAGGTGACGGAAAGGAGATGGGAGTGCTAGGGTAGTGGTTGGACTTGATGACCTTAAGAGGCCTTTTTCAACCCTAGCGATTGTCTGATTCTCTGCAACGCAAGAGTCTGAAGAGCCTCAGCCCCTAATTCTGCAGCAGAGAAGCAGGTAGTGTCAAATCCCACCTCCAAGGGAAGCAAGAGGCCTGAAGAAGGGGAAGAATGGAATCTGGTGACCTCTGACACCAAGATGAAGGATCTTGACCAACCTAAGGGCTTACAACTGCAATATAATGTTTATTTTTCTCAAAGCTGAAGTGGAGACAGAAGTGCCGACAAGCAAAGTATCTGGTCTACCTAATTCCTAAACCACACAAGTCTACTATGAAGAAGCATCAAGTCATCATAATGAATGACTCCCTGCTGTGGCACACACAGGCACACATCTGTTAGCCCAACCAACCATCTAGAGAGGTTTGCTGTCTGTTGGGGCCAGGATCCAGGATGCTCTGGGGCCCATCTGGCCCTTAGGCTACTATTCCCTGTTGTTATTTCATGTGGGCACAAAAGGTCCTGTGCGTAGAAACCTGGACAGTATTAAAAATGACTACAGAGCTCTGGGTGGAGAGATAATACTCAAGGGCGTGGGGGTTCAAGTGGTGTGCTCCTCATCAGGAAACATGTTTTTACTGAGGATGACTAAGCACTGGCACATGTTACCCCGGGCAGACATGGAGCCTCCCTCCTTGGAGATATTCAAAAGTTGTCTGGTGATTGTCCCGCATAGGTGGCTCTAGGTGGCCCTGCTTGAGCTGGAGAGTTGGACAAAAAGACCTCCAGAGGTCCCTGCCAACCTCAGTCCTTCTGTGTTTCTGTGACATGGCCCTAAAAAAATTAGATCTACAACCAAGAGATTACTGCATTGTATTTACAGAGTACTCTAGAGGGCCCAGGAGATATCAACCCAGTTTTCCAAATCTGACACTAGTCAGCTGGATAACCAATGAGTTGGGAGAAACTGTGAAGCCACAGCACTGTTTTGGTTTTGGCCTGCTTGTGCAGAGTGAGAATAATGGCAAATCTCTTCTGCAGAGAGGCAAAAATGTTTAGTGCTCAGAAGTGCTCAGTGCTCCCTAGTGACAGAGAAGAGACTGTTTCCACAACGCAGAGTCGCTCCTACATTGTCAGTAACAATGATAAACTGAAGAAAATATGATTTATGAGGAAAAGTAAGAACCCTATAAAGATATTGGTGGTATCTGACTTAAAACTGGCCCTGTTTCAAGTGGGAGCAATTGATGAGATGTCCTCCAGAGGTTCATTCCAACCTAAACAATTCTACATTTCTTACACAGGCTACAGGCAAGAGACCAGCTGAGAGAGATTCTTCCAGATGTGAATGGCATAAAGACAACTGCCACAAGTAAAGCTCACACCTGAGCTTAAGTAGGGGTCTCCAACATAAAGAAATGGGTGGAAGGCTTCTCTGCCTCTCATCAGGACAAGAGAATGCAGAACTGTAAATATTAATGCATGGAATCCAAATGACATATAAAAAGCATTTGAATAGTCAAAGAGAACTATCATTTCTTATTAGACATTACATCTGCATAAAATAAAATAATGCTGTGGTTTATTGTGGGTGAAGAAACTAAACTTCCTGAAACAATGGGTTCTACTGGAAAAGGAGAATTTTTTGGCAAAAGACCCATGACAAGGAAAGCAAAGAATATTGTTCTTATTAATTTGATTGGGTGCAACATTAGAGCATAGCTTATATTCACCACAGTGGCCTTCATACAAACAGCATATGGCAGTAAATTCATTTTGTGACTTAAAAAAAATTTTTTGTTGTTGTTGTTTAAGTATTGGCAAAGAGCTTACATTAAAGCAAATGTCTTGTTCTCCTTCTGTGTCTGCATATATAGGTAGCAGCACAGGAATTTATTAGACATTATATTATTAGAATCTTCTCCCACCTTTTCCTTATGAAAAATCCTCACCAAAGAAACCAAATTCTATCAATTCCTTTGTGAGCTTATGAATTCAGACTCCATCATTTGAGTTAAAAGATGGCATTTGAATGACAAATCAAAACCACTATAAACCGGAACATTTTCAAGGACTTCGTCCAATAACCATAAGTGGGAAACACAAGCTGAATATTGTACAGAACAGCAGAAATCCCCAGAGCTGTTGGCTAAACAGCCTCAGTTACCATTGCTTTCTTAAGCCTGACAAACATCAAGATATGAAATTCAGCTTGATGTCAAGTAACAGCAAAATTCATTAGCTTTAAGGACCAAGGGAACAGAGCAGCAGTGTATTCTGCAACATGATTTTGTTCATATTGCAAATATCTTGTGCAGCAATAGTAAGCTCATGGAAGTAAGAGTACATTACTTTATAAATCAATACCACCTAACATCAGCTGCCATTTCTCAGAATGTGAACAGAACGTTCATTACATTTGACAAAACCATTGTAATGAAGTTATTTTAACCATTTTAATGACACTATTGGCAACAGTCAAAGCATTTATTACCAATGGTAGTAGTAACACCATCCTTTATAAAGGCTTGGTTGTTTCTATAGCAACATGAATTATAAGGTCCAATCAAGATAGATACAATAAAATATGCTCTTTTTCTCCATAACACCAGTTGTCATTCAGTTAAAAGGAAATTACAAATTTAAAAATTCATAAACTCTACAAATGTCTGAACTCCATTTGCTGATAAGGTGTTAATTATCTTAGTAATTAGATTTCTTCCTGGATGGAATTATTACACACAAAGAAAAGCTTGGGTACGAAAAGAGAATAAGGACCACAGTGTATTCAGCGACAGCAATTAATTACAGTTCAATCCTGTATAACTGCCTAAAATATGACATTGCATAGTGCATTTCCATATCACTGTTGATTATACTGTTTAAAAAGAAGTTTAAAAAGGGGAGAAAAACATGAGATTTCACTTAGAATAAAATCCAAAATGACAAAAATCAAGCTCTTAGAATTTTTCAAAGCACTGATGAACAAAAGTATGCACAATCAGTTACACATGCAAAACATAATTTCTTAATGAAAGAAGAGGGGGGAAAAGATAGAATTATGGAAAAACATAAAATACATACACACTTGAAAATTACAGCAACCTTTGCTCTGACAGCCTGAAAGAAAGCAGCACAAAATTCTTTATTACATAGATTCAGATGATGTTTAAAAATTTGTCCCAACTATGAAATATGATGCAAAATTACACAAGAACAAGTTCTTGTGCATCAGCCAATATTGTATTTTTTAACATGAAATGCTGTTTATCTATTCTGAAGTAATCAAAGGAAAAACTGCTGAACATCCCCAGTAAGCATTTTGTAACATTTATTACATAAATGAATTTACAGTTAGTCTAAAAATTCAATTGCTGCAAATGTTTTCTAGGGTGTAGTAGAGAAGCTCTACAACACATTGTTCAGTGAATCAAAAATGCACACTTGTTCTGATGAAGGAGAAAGCAATTTTTAAAAAAAAGCAGGAGGTTGCTTCAAACATACAGAAGTCTGGATGCTTCTAATGGCACAGCTAATGGAGGTGGTCAGTCTGTTTCAGTACTTCTGAATATAAAATTACTTCAACTTTACCAGCCATTTTAAACCTTCATAATTTTGACAAAGGCCAAGAAAGATTGTGGGTAATCATTTCATATGACAATCATAAATCCTGCAAGACTTTTTCTCTGAAGATATACTACCACCTCCATTCCAAGTTGACTCTCAATTGAAAGGTTTTACAATAAAATTGTGGAATTTCAGAAAAAACATGAATTTGAGGAATAACCAATGCCATGTATAAGATAATACAGACCTAATACTTAGGGTTCCTGAATATTCTCTCCTTTATGTCCCTCTACATACATAAATTCCTTCCACCTACTCAAGCAGATTTACGCTCTGTCATTGTGAACTAGACCAGCAATACAATCACCATCTTCTTGGACAATTCTGACCATCCAAAAAGAACCAAACACTTCATCTTACAGTGAAGACACATCCATTCTAGTGTGATGTTGTAAGGACCAGCAGACGCACGAACAAGTGCTGAGAGCACAGATATCCAAAATCTCAAAGAAAGGATGAACGAACGTGTTTGAAAGAATACAGAAGAAAAGCCACATCTTACCCTCTACCTAAAGAGGAACCAAGTCAGCCTCTTGGGCAAGAGACGAAAGGTGCTCTACCTCCCAAAGGAGTGGCTCATGCCTTGAAGTCAAGCTGTGGATAAATAATGAATGTGCTGTGGATATAACTGGGGCCCTGAGAATTGCCTCCTCACAGCTCACAGGTCTCTGAGTTGGCTCTAAACAAGTCCAGAAGAATAAATCAGTCTGAGGTGAGCTCTGTGCTATTACAGGTAGTTCCTGGAACTCTGCTCAGGTATCTCTGTGGCAGATCACTAACCAGAAAGCAGTGCAGCCATACCCTCACAGTGACAAGTTAACCTTTCTGACCAGGGGAAAACAGACACTGGAGATATTACAGCAGCAGTCATCACGGACTGATTTGCCAAGGAGGGGAGTTAAAGAACTCTTGATGGAAGACAAGTTGGAAGCGAAATGCAATATCCCTGGTCATTTGAGTTAGGAAAGAGATAAAAGTGTCAAGCTGCCAAAAATAAAACTGTAAAAACTACCCCTATTTTCACAGAACAAAATGTCTAAGAAAACCAGCAGCAAAATTGTGAAACTTGCTAGGATTCACTTGTTACACGGACCATTTCATGTGGTTCTAGTTACAGAAACCATTTCCTTTAGCAATAACAATTACAAACCAAATCCATGCTCAGGGAAGAAATTATGTAAAGCTGCTAAAATTATCACCTTCAGCTACTCACATGAGCACTTGAAAATCTTCTGTGTGATCACATACTCTTCCTACTTCCATTTTAGCAATTAACATTTAAATCCAGAAACGACTTAAAGCCACCAACTTTCTCTTAAGGAAGATCACTCACCTCCACCCCTCCCAGCATAAGAAAATACTCGATTAGAATAAACAGATATATGAATAAATTTAAAACACTATATGGTCTTACAGAAGGGTATGAGAACTACCTGGATAATCTATAGTAATTAAGGTCAAAACAAAACATGACGACCTAGCAACTTCTTGATTCATAAATCAGAAATTTGCATTAAAAACTATTAGGGAAAAAAGAGGAGTTCTTATGAAAATTAAACCAGTCTTCTCAGAAAAGTGTTTTCATCATCACACATTATTTCATATTTTATATTTTACATTTCTGCAGTATATGCCAGTTTAGAGAATATGCAAATGAAATTAGGTTAATGGAGGAAACAATTTCAAGGTATATGAGTTGGTCTTTCAAGAATATTTCCAGAACCTAAGAGGCATCTCAAAGTGCCATTTTTTGTTGGAGCTGTAGGAGATGTTTGTGTCTTCCCCATGACCACACACAGTCCTCCAGAAGCCCTTTCCCCATCTCTTTCTTTTTCTCTACAAGGCCTAGTCTTGTGGGATTTCTGACTTCAACTTCAATTGCTCACTGAGGAGTCACACAAGCTGGAGCTAGCACAAGAGAAACAGGCTGCCCAGCTGGAAACACTGCCTCTTTCAAAGGCTAGTAACAACATGAAACTTCACCTTGCTTCTCTGTTGACTATATGGAGATTAACATGAGAATTAAGCCATGGAAAAATCCCCACATTTTTAGAAAGGAATTCAGCTGTGTCTGTTCTGAAATCCTCATGCACTTCTCTCTCTTTCTCCATGGACTATAGCATAGGACAATATACTCCTAATTTAAGTGTCTGGAGTTAGGGGACTAAACCTGAACATGAATTCTGAAGCAGGGGGTTTTCCATGCTTTTCAGTTTATGATTTAGCCTAGATTATACAATGGATGAACAGGCTTCTAATAAATGGCTATCCACTGACAATGTTTTTCTTAGTAATCTTTTCCATATGTGTTTAAAAGTAGTCCAGGATGTACAAGTTCAAAAACTCTGTGTCAGAAAAAAGAGCTCTTTTGAACCCTCATATCAATTGCTCAACTGATTTACTCCTGGAGTGGAATTGGAAAGGAACTTGGTAAAATGACAACAGACATGTCATTAACATTTATGTGTGAAGTCCTTTAAATTAAAACAGACCGAGCATTATGGCTACATATAAACTACGATTTGGTAAGACAGCTTATTCAAATACAGCTCTATATTTAATGAACAATGCTACTTAAGAAAATTATGTAACAAAAGAAGCAGTACTTGTACATGTAAGAAAAATAGTCACAGAACTTATGTTCTTATTTTTTAATATGAAATTCCATATAATGCTGCCATATCCTTTTCTGGTGTTTTCTGGTGTTGCTTTAGACACATAATGACATCATTGAAATTATCAGGACAAACAGTGGGAAATTTTGCAACTGAGTGTAGGTTAAGTAGGAAAGATCCAATCAAGACTTCTCAAGAAAGATATTTAAAATACTACTATAAAATTTAGCAATGAAAGTATAAAAGGCAAAACAGGATAGACATTCCACAGACAGCAATACAATTGAGAAGAACAGACAAATGGTAACATACTGGAGTGAACCTGGCCAGGAAGTTAGACCTCAACAAAGCAAATATAAGTAATGTAAAAGTAGTATCCATTTCCACTCTTCTATACTTAGAATTAATATTTTTAACTTCAAGCTTTGTTTAAGTCTGAGGGACCTTATGTTTGCTTCTATCAAACTGTCCATCAGATTGAGCCACCTGAAAAGATTAATTTACTTAATTTGGTTAAATTTCTATTAAAAGTGTAATCAATGGTATTGGAAAAACCCTAAATATATACTACATCCAGTAGTGTCAGATGCAAACACATACTGAGAGAAATGGGTGAAAGCCATGGCCTCACTCTCTAAAAAAATGTATTTAACAGTCAGGCTTAAACTTAATTGTTTTAAAACTTTATTGCATATTAGTCAATCAGCCCTGCTGTTTTAAACAATTTTACCAAACTCAGACATGTTTACAATGTACTTCTATCAAATACAATAGCATGAGATTCCACCCTGGCAGGACACCTGCTGACACATTTTGTTCAGGTACATGTTCCCACTGCAAAGCAATTATATTACTTCAAATATTGTAAAATGCTCTCTATTACTGCTTAACACAACTCCAGGCTGTCTCACAAATGAGTTCTCCTTCAGCTCACAGTTTGCTTGCATTAAAGCAAAGAAGATAACTTTATGTTGTTGTT
The DNA here is from genome assembly GCF_000695815.1 of Acanthisitta chloris. NCBI lineage: Eukaryota > Metazoa > Chordata > Aves > Passeriformes > Acanthisittidae > Acanthisitta > Acanthisitta chloris. The sequence goes on along the minus strand of NW_008651076.1, from coordinate 107,418 downwards.
GTCGGTAAAGTCTTTAATGGCCTCATTTATAAGTCAACTCACTTGTTTACTTCCATTCAATTGTCGAAACAGTGAACATCAGCAGATGTTTAAGTAAGTCATATTTTGTTTATGTGTGTAAAATGCATAATTTCAATACTTTTTGAAAGAAAAAATTGATGCTCAAGATGCAACAAACCAGAAAAAGAAATCGTAATGCCATATTGTTTATATGTTTGCTTTGATTAAAAAATAACAAAAGAGACAAATGAAACCCAGACACGACCACAAAGAAACCCATAGAGTACTGTTTCAGAGCATCCTTGCAGATTTTTCTGAAAGAAGGTACATACATGTGGGAGAATAATTGCCAAGATCATTAAATCCAACCATTTAATTTCGAGGTGATTCATAGTGAAAAACTTCAAATTTCAAGAGAAGCTGAAACTACACATTAAGTCTAGCCTGACGGCTACAGAGTCACTGTGTGCATTCTGCTTTTTGCATTCCACACCTTACAGAGCACTCAAGGCTGCTCACAGTGGCAATTCCCACAGGGAACACATTACACCTGAGCTTTGTAATCTGCAGCAATGTCTGACAGATCTGCAAGTGCAGCTTAATAGGTTGGTTTTGAATTTGGAGTCGTTAGTGGTTTTGATCTAAGTTGCCTTAAGAAGGCTGTAGAATAGTATCTGTGATCAAGATGCACAATCTAACAGCTCTCAGAGTTTAACTGAGAGTGAGAATTGGTATTTTTTATGAGTGCTCTTTTCCAAACCCACCTCCTGCCCTGAGAAGAGCTCTTTCAGAAAGTGGGCTGAATGACACCTGGAGGCAGCTAGGAGACCTGATTTCTGGAACTCAGCTTGAGAAAGTGTAGGTATGGAGGACTCTGTGAGGGTAGGGACTGGATTGTCCTTGTTACCGGGGAATAGTGACCTAGATAAAAAGTATATTTCGTAATTAGCATGGCTCACTGCCTGAGGATGAAAGAGTACACACAGTTTTACTCTCTTCAAACAATTATAGTCAAGGTTGCTAGAGTTCCTACTAGATGCAGCCCAAATGTTTTAGAAGAAACATTACAATATTTCCCATTAACAATTTTCTTAAAAAACCCCAAACATTTAAGGATTGGACTAACTTTATTCAAATATAAGGTGTTCTACTCTCCCCATAAACATCAAGCATTTTATAGAACTTCATTACAGATTTATAACTTCAGATCATTATTGTTTTATGATTAAAAAATGAGCGACTTAAAGACAAAAAGCTCAACATCCTTAAACTTCATTTCCATTCAATCTCTAATAAATACCATCTGCTGTGTACTTTAGGGATATAATACCCGTCAAAAACTCAGCCATATTATGAGAACCGGCACCAAGTTGATCTGAAATGCATATTTGAACAGATGTGTTTAAATTACATCTCTTCGTCTATCCACACACATAAATTCAGAATAAGCGTGTGTTGATTTAAAATGCATAAAAAAGGGATTTGGAGATGCATCAAAAGTGAACAGCATCTCAATGGATCAAGGCTCACATTACTAAAGGTCATCCCTAAAAATAAAGTTTGAATTTATTAAGGGTTGCACTGGGGAACTGTTCTTGGGAACTAACTGACTTAATGTTTGCTGCACTAAAGCAGCCATTGAAATTACAATAATTTTCTATGACCCTTCACTGTTTAGCATTAGAGCTGTCAGGCATGGTCAGAAATAATAGGATCTCAGCCATGAGTAGCTGAGAATATGATATACTTTTTCTCAGTCTGACACAATGCTTATCACCAATACTAAATGTCTTGGGCTCTGAGGACCCATCCACGTCTGTTTCAGTGACAGTCATTTAGCTCTTCACTCTGACATAGAAATCAGGCATATAAAACAAAATGATTAACATGCCTTTTTGGCATGATGAAACCAAATGAAAAAATTGCACGCAGTGCTCCATTAACAAATGCTAATTAAAAAAGAAAAAAAAAAAAGAAAGAAAATTAAATCTTTCTGAACTTGTGTTTTTGCCTCTCTATAATCTCCAGTCCTGCAACGTTTCAGGGACTTTGAAGATAAGACAGACAAGTCAAAAGGTCCACCGAAGCCAGTGGTCTGCTGCTAGCAATGGGCAGCAGAAGCAGCGCAGGGAAGTGTTTAAGATGTTGAGCCCCCCAGAATCCCTTCCTCCTTCCAACAACTGGATTTTCTCAGAGAGGTGGTTTTGTAACCAGTAGCTTCTCCACCATTAACTTCTCCAGTCTCCCTTTGAATCTAAACCCCTTGAAAGAAAAAAAAAATCTCTCCTGAGCCTGCCACTTGCTAATTCTATTTGATGTCCTCTAACTGTTATGCTGGGAGAGACCAGTAACAACTCTGTTCACCTTCTCAGTACTCTTCATGATTTTACTGACCTCTGTTTCAGTCCTTCTCAATTAGCACTTCTCCAGACTGAAAAGTCCTTAATTTCCTTTGTGGGACAGATCTGCCATGCCTCTAATAATCTCTGTTAAGTTTTCACAGTGACATTCCCCATTGTAACATAACCTTTTCTGAGAGGGGTGTTGACAGTATTTAGTGATACTACAGGCACAACAAGTCTCTTAAATTATTTCTAGAATTTAGATAAATAGTCTGCTTTTAAATTTTTCTTTCAGGTTTCAGTTAATAATTTGTTTTCTACTAAGCAGGTAGCAAAAAGTCACAGATCTTATATAAGATAAGGGACAAGAGAGAAATACCAGTGACACTTGTTTATCTGTAAGAAAATGCAAGTATAGCATTGCTAAATACTCCACACCTAGAGAAATGTTACATGCCAAAATCATTAAAATACACTACCTTTCCAACAGCCACGTTCTGAAATTTACTTTGAGAGCAGAATCTGCAACAGGGACCACAAACTGGTAAAAATTCCTTCCCAATACAATCAGTGTTAAAATTCAGGAAGAGAACTCATATTACAGCTTTCCTCTGCTATGGGAAAACAGAAATTGTCAAATAAAAGATGGAGAAAACAAATTCTCTCCTCCACAGAGAGAAAAACACTATGCTGAGTCCCGTTTTACCTGCTTCATATGAGAAGCCTGGGATCACCAGTGTATCTACACCTTCTTCAAATCAGTATCAGCCTCCACTTCCTACTGAGCTATTACTGAATAGAAATTCAGAAAAACGTAACTGCCATTAAAAGAGATAGAGTGATGAATATGTCTTCTCAAAAATAAAGATGAGCAGAGATGCCACCTCAAAAAATCAAGGCTTGTGCAGCTGGATATTAAATACTTAGGGAGCAACAGTCCTTTCTTACTGAATTATTTGCCATTAAGGTATGAACCTGATGGAAGTGAGTAACATATTGGAGAAACACATTGGCTAACTGAAGTTTTAGAAAATAAATAAGCTAGCACTGAAAACAAAAAGAAAGCCAAGCACGTTTCTAAGTCAGGCCAAAGCCAGCAATGTGGGAGTAGGGGACAAGAAGTTGTCGAAGGAGTAGTAGCATGACAAGTTTCAACACTTCAGCAGAGAATGTAAGATTCCTGTCTGGAGCAGAATCAAGAATTGATCAAGGAAAAAAAATGAGGAGCTGAAATTGCCATTGGGCCAGATGTTTTATTCCAAGGTTTTGGTTCAAGATCATTTATATTAATAACTTCTGCAGCTCAGAGAAAGAGAAGAGAGTGACTCCTGCAAGACGGACATAAAAGCAAAGCAGATTTTGAGGGAAAAATGCTCAGCTCAAAAGATCTACCCCCAAACAGCCAACAGATTTAAAAGAGATATAATTCTTTAACATCACAAGCTATATAAACAATTTGGCTGATTTTTTCTTTTTTCTGGGGGGGTCCTTATTCCTTATGAGAAATCATCACGTGAAAATTTTGCAGTTGCAAACATCCACATGGAAAGGATCGACGTTGTGAAGGAAACAGCAGTTAACAACATATGTATGATGTGCACTAAATTTAACATAATCTCCATTCCATTTTCAAAGTACCTAATGAAATACAACTTGTACCACACCTGTTGATCATCCAAAACACAGCAGCTTATATACTACATCCTTATCGACACAGTACTTATAAAAGGTGTTGTTACAATTAAATCTTGAAGTCACAGCTTTAAGACAGAGCAGCTGGCAGGTTGTCTGGGCCAAGGTTTCAGCAGCCATAAGCAGTTTTCCTGAATGTTAGCCAGAGACATTTAAATCACAGTTCATATACTCTAAATAAACAGTGCTCCAGTTTTAAACCAGACAGTTTTTGCTGTACATTGCTAAACATTCCTCACTGTGAATTTTTCAGAGCCAGTATCCCTCATGAAACACAAACAGTCCAATTTTCAGAGATGCTTTCTGCTTACAAGTGCAGGGCATCTCTGAAAACAACAAGTTTTGAACATCTGAATATGCATGCAAAGACTAATAGTGTACAAAGTTAATCTTATATTTAAGAGGATGGATTTTAAAATTATGAACAGAATAGAAAAATAACAAAAGAGCACTCTGGATAGCAAAGCTATGATAGCTATAATTCTTCATCCTTATTCAGAGATGCTGACAACTGCACGCTTAATACCTGTAACACAGATAGCTTTCATGACTAGCAGCTGAATAGAGGATGTAGGGGGGCTGGAAAATGTTTCCAGCTGGGCTTGAGATTTAAGGCTTTGTGAAAGGAAGACCTGACAGGTCAAAAACTTTTACTATCACAGCTCTAAAACTTTTTTTCCCTTGAAGAGCAGTATTTGTACATGACCATGTGGAAAAGGGCTGCATAAGGAACTATTACTTCTGTGAGCAGCTTAAAAAGCAAATTTGAATAATAATAATAAATTTCTCAGTTCTAAGAGTAAGTGTAGTATTTGGCTCAAAATTCCATGTATACACCGTCCCAACTCCATAAAGATTCAAAGCTGCTATCGTGTAACTTCAAAGTTTTTCAGCTTTATTCCATGCTACACTAGCAAATGTGACTATGCTGTCTTAAAACTTCAGACTAAAATGTGACGCAACGGCTGTGATGTGCTTAGACCACAACCCTATATAGCTTCTGATTAAATTTTTAGAGGTAACATTTCAGACTCACAAGAAATGTTATTTCTTTATTAAGCCAAAACCCACGAGCTTAACTTCAAAGAAATCCAGTGTGCTTCACTAATGAAAGTGTGATAAGATAATTATATTTCAATATAATCATATTTCAATCAACATAATGCAATATAACTTGGATCACTGGGAAACAGAGAATTTACCTTGCAAGAATTAGTTTAAAGAAATTATGAAGTAAATGTTCCAAAAGACTTGTGTATAAAACATTAGTCATTCACTCATGCAAAATAGCAATTGGAATCATGTACAGAAAAAGCTGGGCATGACTGTTAAGTTAATGGGCATCACTGGAGTGATAGTATGCAACAAAAACTGCCTGTAGATTGCTGTCTCATGTCATTCATGATATGCTCTGATAGCAATCTGAATTTAAAGAAATCACAGGAGGAACAATATCAATCTTCATGAGCAAGCACAGCTCACTTGGCTCACTAGAAGGTAGCAGAATGACTGTGAGAAGTATCTGTTCTGTTCTTAGGTACACCCAAACAGCAGGTGAATTCAGAGTATAAGAGATTCCTTAAATACACAAGATCAGCCCATAACAGTAATATATTCACTTATATATCAGTTAATAAAGCATAATTTAGAGCAAAATACTGTGGCTTCTCTTCAAGTGGAGGAATGGGCTTAGTCTGCTATGCAGTTGAGGACATTGGGCAGAAAAAGCAAAATCACCAGGAAAACAGGTCTAAAATCTCCTAGTTCAGTGCTCAGAAAGATGGCCTTGACAGGTTGTCACACACTTTACGTTCTTAACAATTGGGAGACAGCTTCCTTTGTTCTAGAATTTAAGAACATTTCTTTGTGAAAGAGGAAATCAGTTTAGTATATTGGGGTCAATGGAAGTAATTAATATATGTGTTCCTTGAAAAATTTTGAAGAAGAATGTACAGATTCATACATGCACACCAAACTACACAGAGCAAACATCACAAGCAAAATCAGGAAAAGATGATATTTTAAAAGTAGACTGTTAGCCTGTCAAATTCAGAACAATACAAAATTAATAGACACTGTTGCCCCAGGATCCTCTTACCCATTTCTCTCTGTTCAGTTCAGTGAAGTACTTCAATTTCAGTGTGTCACTAAGTTGCCCCAGCTAGCATCGCTTACAATGTCGTTATCAGAATGACAATATATTTCATCACAGCAAAAACTCTAAATCAAAAAAGAACTGTTAAATATATATAAGTTCAGGTGCCTTTTTATTTGAAGGACACTGACTTTGACAGGCTGTACACAGCCACAACTCTCAAGAGTCATTTGAGCAGTAGCTTTGCTGCCTAAAGGTAAGTTCACTGAGTGGGAAATTCCAAAAAAATCCAGACAAACTTAAGAGGAATAATGCATGTTAATATGAGGAGATGTACCAGCAGGTAATAATAGCAAAGTTATTCATGAAGTCTGAATAAAATTTAGAAATTTGGAAAAGGTAAATGAAACCACCCCAGATATTCAAACAGCAGACTGGAAGGTGACCATACGAAACATTTTGGGCTCCAAAGTGTCAGATGTCCTCCATTATGCTGGGGAGCAGACAGTGTAGATGTGTTGCCACATTTTAAAAAGAAGTAAAATAGTCAGAAAGTGAAACTTTCAAAGTTAACAAACTCACACTGTAGAAGAATAATTAAGGAAATTTGATGTTGTGAGCAGATACCTGATTTGATCTATCAGTGACTGAAAGTTAAAAGAGAACTAAAATCAACAATATGCTGCTATCACTGAAGAGCCATCAAAGACAAAATTCAAAATATATTTTATGAAGAATTAAAAGATATACAGCATTCCAATTATAGCAACCAAAGGTCTTTGGCATCACTGAACCATTAGCACTGGAATAGGTAATGTATGAAAATTCTATTTAGGGAATAAAGTTTCAGGTAAATTTAATAGCAGTGGAAGATGAATAAAAATGTAACTCAGAATAACTTCTTTCTCATATATGAATATATATAATTAGATAAGAGATAGGATCAGTACCAACTGGGTTTACCAACTTGATTCAAAGCACAGGAGATCTGAAGAATAAGGGAAACAGATTTTCTTGTATTCTGACATGGCAAGGCAGAAGGATCTGGCATATTGAGTCCCAAAACCCAAACGGAGTCTCTGAGGCTCCCACAATTAGAAAATTAGGCAGGATGATTATAACTGAAAGGGAAATGAGAATCAGCATGGAGCAAGGCAACGGCTCAAGTGCTAGCATCACTCTTATATCAAGGAAACTTCAGGAAATCCCTCAAGAGAGTTGGTAAAAGCAGAAAAAGCAATACTTCTGAAAGAGATGGAACAGGACTGAAAACCTTTAAAAACATCACTATAGCAGGACATTGGTGATGTCCTCAGACAAGAGTATTATCTTAATATTAAATAGTTCTGATACAGGAAAAAATTGAAAACAATAGTTACTCAAGAGACAATTACAGAAACAGAGAGTATCTTGATAGTGAGACTCACAGAGATTAAACAAATGCTTTTGAGGTTCTCAACATTCCAATCAGAGAATCATATTTCAATTTGCAGGGGGAAAAAACTCCCCAAAACAGATGCTGACAAACTTATTACTACCAGAGCAGCCTTAAGCTGCAGAATTAAATCAAATCAATACTGAGAGATCTGAAAAAGGTTTCAAATTAATGGAATGAGGTGGTTACAAATACTCGATTTTGCAAGCTGAATACAAGTTTGAATTTAATAGTTCCCGTGAACTCTTCCTGTTAAGGTCTACTTAAATGGAATAAATAACATTATAAAACACAAATACTATGATACAGAGGGAATAGAATACTAAAATGGAATCAAATCAATTCAGTGGAAACAGCAGTGTTTGCATTCAGACCATAACAATGAAATCAATTTTATCAAATTGCATAATTTCCACAATAGCTTTCGGGCACCAGTGGAAGAACCCCAAAATCCTAGCAAATGCCTGTCAGGCACTCAGGACAAAAGTTTAAAAATGAAAGGATAAACTAATAAAAAGAATTTATCTGAAGTATTAGAAAAAGGATTTAAAGTGAATGTGAGACACAGTTTTGTGGCAGGGTTAACAAGTGAAAGCAGGATGCTCAAATTTAACCAGAAGCCTAATGGAAAGAACAATTAACTTCTGTGCATACTCTATGCAAGGGACAGGAGCCTATCCCCTACAGATGCTACATTTCAAAAAGAATTAAAAATCCCCAGCCACTGTTGTTGTATAAACATAATCACAGTTTGAATGCACATTTAGTTCAAACAAAAAACAATTTTTAGAATTATCTGAACATTTGCCTTGGGGGAAAAAAGTTTATTTGCATTATTAATGAAAACACAAAAATATTATCTCACTTAATGTGATAATTACTGTACTTCACTTTAATACTGTCAAGTAAAAGCTGTATTTTGTGAAAACACACGTTAAAAGACAGACTTCAGCTTCTGCTATTCTCGCAATGATGAAAGCTCTCAAAATACCTCCAATAATTTTGCATTCTGTAGGAAGTATTACTAAGTGATCTAAGGTAACCAACAGCATAAAAGCATGTTATGACTTATTGTCATTAACTCCATAGGATATTTAAGACATTAACAGATCAGGAATGTAAATCTTAACACAATCACATCTGATCTTTTATATCAAATTTTAACATTTTTGAAGACAAAAACCAGACAACTCAGACATTTTCTTCGTACATCACTCTGAAATACTCTGGCAATGCACTAACTGTTCTGTTCGCTAACTTGTGATAAATTGCAATAAAGATTATTTTTCCTGTGGAAAGATGTATTTGGTCTATGTGGCAAGGTTTTGGTAGTGGAGGAGGCTGCAGGGGTGGGCTCTGTGAGAGGCTGCCAAAAGTTTCCCTCATGTCCAATGAAGCCAATGCCAGCTGGCTCGAAGACGGACCCACCACTGGCCAAGGCTGAGCCCCATCAGGGATGGTGGTAGAGTCTCTGGGATAACATTTAAGAAGGGGGAAAATCCTACACAACAGCAACTTCAGCCAGAGAGAGGAGTGAGAATATATGAGGGAAACAACTCTGCAGACACTGAGGTCAGGAAAGGAGGGGGAAGAGGTACTCCAGGCACCAGAGCTGAGATTGCCCTGCAGCCTGTGGTGAAGACCAAGGTGAGGAAGGCGATCCCCTTGCAGCTCATGGAGGCCCATGGTGGAGCAGATATCTACCTGCAGCCCATGGAGGACCCCATGCTGCACTGGGAGATACCTAAAGGAGGCTGTGACCCCAAGGGAAGCCCATGCTGGAGTAGGCTCCTGGAAGGACCTGTGGACCCATGGAGACAGGAGAGCCCATACTGGAGCAGGTTTGCTGGCAGGATTTCTGACCCCATAGGGGAAACGTGATGGGGCAGTTCATGAAGAACTGCAACCTGTGGGAAGGACTCATGTTGGAGAAGTTCGTGGAGGACTGTGTGAGGAGTGTGAGGAGTCCTCCTGAGGAAAAAAAAGTGGCAGAGACAATGTGTGATGAACAGACCATAACCCCTGTTTCCCACCCCTCCTCATTGGTGCTGAGGAGGAGGTATGCTATGTCGTAGATCTAGACTGATCTGGAAAGGTAAATGTACAAAAATTATGTTACTAATGGTAAAATCATTCATTACATTTGTTTCCTGTGTTCACTGGATTTTGAATTCAGCCACACACATAGACTTCTCTTCATTATACATAACATTTTCCATATATCTGTATTTCTGATTTTTATTGTGAAACCATAGTTTGGGAAATGTTTCGATTTGTATGAACTGTTTTTATACATATAGCTCCAGTTTTTCAGTGTCTTATTATAGACATATAGTCACCCTGCTTGAAGTTAAAAATCTGAATCTAATATATAGAAAAGTTGATTGAACATTGGTAGGTAACTAGTAGGTATTAATCTGTTACCGTTTTTAGAGTGGATGGGATGAATCAGATATGTACTGAATGGTGGAACAATCCTGTTATGTTTCAAAACCAGCCTGTATTCAGATTTAGCACCATCTTGATTATTAGGACAGACAAAACCTATGGAAAATTGAAGACTAAAGTTTAACCTACATTCTGTTTCAATAATATGTGCCGAGAGGGGTTAATACAAAGTCATGTCTAAACGACATGAAAGTACTTAATTTCAGCAAAACACTTCAAAGTAGTACACATTCAAAAACTGCCAACGAACTCTCATAACAGTTTTGTTCAGGAATTAAAAAAGTATTTGATGATCATTTACTATCGTAAGGAGGTAAGGAAATTATCCATATGAGTGGCAGTAACAGTTTCTCATTTTCTTTCATCTTAAATTTGAGCTAAAAATGATCCTCCAGGGAAAGCACAATTGCTCCCTGCTAATTTCTAATTAATGTTAACTGTCCAGGAATTGCAGACATACACCCATAGGAGAATACGAGGTTAAAATTAGCTCCTGCTGTGTGAGATACAAAGCTTGACTATCAACTGCCTCCCAGGTCCATATATGCAGGTCCTAACATAAAAACTAAATGAAGGTGATATCCTTACACATGGGTACACAATAAAATCCTTAAAGAAAGCAGATAAATAAACAAAATTAAACCCCAAATATTTAAAACTTCTTTTCCTTGTTCTATGAAAGGTGTGAACAACACTGATTAGGGAGTGGAATGCCTTCCATGACACAAGGTTGTCAATGCTGAAACAGTGCTCTGCAAATTTGGGCTAAAAACTGTCTCCTCTTGTTTGAAAGAAACAAAAAATAATTTTAAGCAAGATCAATTAACATTATTTATAAATAAATATAATTAGTTATAAATATATTTGAAAGATTTCAACCTATCTGTTAAAGTTTTGTTAGAACAGCTTCTGCATTGAGGATCACATTTCCAAAACACGTTGTCCTTACTGCTCTGTTTAAATTCATAATTTGCAATCGCAGTCAAATGTTTAGATGTTTAACTAAAATTAAGCGAATCCATAACATTGCATCACCAAAGTAAAACACTGATAAAAGGCATAAAATCATGCTGAAAATTTAGATTAATTTTTTATTCTACAAGGTTTCGTTTACATGCTATTCTAAACATATTTCTGCTGATAACAATATTGGTTAAAGGGAAATTGTCTCCCACAACATTTAAATTACAATGCACTGCATCCACAATGTTCATTTTATACACTGATGCACTCAAAATTAGTATATTACTGTACTTAGTAAATGCAGACACAAATACATCCCTGCCAAAAAAACCCCCAACAACACAAACCACCAAACCTCAAAACAGATTCTGCATTTTCCAGTTTGGTGTACTTAAATTCCAGTATTCTTTTGCCTGTGTCCTCTCACCTATTTGCAAGCATATTCTAATTATCATGTAAGATCATAATAAACTTGGCTGGAAGTAAGCTTCAGACCAGGATGCATATGCAGTCCCCAGCAGGTGATACAATGCTGTGGCTAAACTCCCTAAGCCATCGGTCTTTGCAGACTACATTACACTACACAGTGGTTACAGACTATTACTAAGAGAACTGTTTCAAGGAAGGTATCCAACAGGTAAGGAAACATGAAGGAAGCAAAGATTAAAAGGAGATTTAACAGAAATTCTAATTACTTGCTCTGTTTTTTTAGAAAACAAATGTGTTGAAGTATCATACCGTTAAAAAAAGAAGAATCTCTACTGCTACATTTTTTTCACAGCTGTTAGGATTTTACAATCAACATCAACAGTTGCACAAGTACAAACTGAAATTAAGGTAACTAAGCAAAGCACAGGTTTTATTTTCCTCCATTCCGAAGTATGTGGGTACACAGTACGTGACAGAGTGAAATGAAACAGAAGTCTGGTTCTCCAGGAGCTCAGATTTATAAACTGGTTTTCTTGGTATACTGTCTCATAGAGGTGGGGGAGGTCCAACAATATGCTACATGGAAAAATAGTTCACTGGTCACAGTTCAGAGTCCAGCTGGCTGCCTTTGAAACTTTTAGGATTGAGTATGCAAGTCAGGTACTACCAAAAACTTAAGTCAATGGTGTGGGAGCAGCCATCCTACCATGCCAGTCTATTGTTCAAACCTGAACCTACAGTCCATCTGTCTCCCTCACTCTGCAGAGTGTTGGACATAGCCAGTCCCTGACAGACAGTAGATCTCCTCTCACCAGGCACTGGGGCTAAAAAAATAACTGTGGCTAGTTACTGTGAGACACAGACACACGCAGATTCAGCAGCAGAGCTACAAATGACCACATGACCCATTTTTCAGATACGGTGTTTATCACTTCTGTAAGTAAGCTGAAGGCTTATGTTGAAATTTGACTCAACAAAAATCCTTCAGTGGTGATAAATAGTTCAGAGAGATCAGTATTTTTCTTTAATACAAAGCTTTTTGTAGGAGACTGATTCAAATCTGTTGGGGTTTGTAATGTCCAAAAGTTATTACCCAAAAGCTGACTGCAAGTCTGTATGGAATTACATTCTGATCTCAGAAGTCGCCTCTCCTGCTAAGGGTCACGGCTCATTCGAAGGCCAACCAGGGAGGCATCTGACAGAGTAAGCCAGAAGACAATTAATTTCTATGGCCTCTGGGTTTCGCCAATAAATATTTTCTCCAGGTTTAAGACGAAATGGCTTGCAATCAGTCATGCTGGCTTTATATTCTCCTATGCATAAGGTGTTTGGACACACTAACATATTTTCCAGCTTGAACTTGCAACGGAATCACAGTTTTCCAGTAAGTGGATTGAGAAGAATTTACACTTCTTCTTGTGCCTCTACATATAATGATATTTGCAATATTGTCTTCCTGTTACGAAGTAATTTAACAGCTGTACTTTGGCAATTTCTCCTACTAAAGAAATGAGAGCAGTGATGAGAAGCAAAACAGAAAGACCAAAAAAAATTACAAGTGCAAGAAATAAGCAATTCATCTGTGAAGCTAAACTTTCATCTGCTACAGCCACTACTCTTATGCACAACCCTTTTAAAATTTTGAGTTTGTGATTACTTTGCCATGTAATAAATAAGAATTTTACAGCTATAAATTTCATTCTCATTAAAAAGAGGCAAATCATCAATTCATGAGTACAATTTACATACCAATATAAGATGCACATGAACACAAAATTGAGCTTCCCCAAAGTAATCTGTATCATTGTCTGCCCCAAATGAATATACAGAGAAAACTTCTGGGTAGCAGAATTATCGTGTCTCTTGCACGCAACGCTGTTTCAATTGTATACCTACACTTTTAAAGAGGTTTAACGGCTTTTGCATATTTCCACTTACTAGTTTTCCTCATTTAAGCATTTTAGGTTTAAAGAAAACCATTAAAGGTACTGATCAGCTATAGAAGCATTGCCTTTTTTTATTTCTTCAGCCATTCTTTCCAACTTATCTTCCCTGAAAGCCTGACACAAAGGTAACTTCAATCAGCGCTTACCAGCTGTCCAACTACCCCCTTCATCAAAAATTCTTTTGTGCCATATTGCCCTACATGATGAGAACAAACACGGCTCACAAAATTAATTTATGACCTAGTACTATGCCAAAAACCAGAAAAATGTATACACTTGAATGAGCAAATACTTTGCTTAAATGTATCAAATATGAAAATTTAATACCATCATCAGAATTTGCACATCTGAGCACTATAATGTGTACATGTACCTTGGATTTGTATGTATACTAATATGCCATTACAATAAATACTTATGCATCTTAGCATATGTCTGGATATGCTTAAAAACTTAGGAGCAAATTAAAACTGAGAATTACATGTCAAATCAATCTGCTATTAAGCAAATAAACATGAATTAAAGTTATTGTTTTAAAAGTAAATTAGACTCCCCCTCAAGTTCCAAGTTCTGTGTTTTAAGACACTGAAACACAATGAAAATATTTACTCAGAATAAAACCAAGCAATATTAGTTATTTTGTTTTAGAATGCTAAAGAAATAGAGTATCTTAGTAAGTACAAACAAGCACAGAATTTAGGGGTTGGAATGGACCTTACAGATCATCTAGTCCCAACCGCCCTGCCAGGGGCAGGGACACCTCCTCACTAGATCAGGTTGCTCAAGGCTTCATCCAGCCTGGCCTTAAATGTTTTAAGAAGACTTATTTATACTACTGCATGATGCCTACAAATCTCTCCTTTTCTCCTTACTATAGATTTTATATCATTACTTCCAAAACATCACATTCACATGCCCTCAGGGGGAAAAGGAAAAAGGAAAAAGATACCATCTTGCAATACTTAAGAAACAGTATTGGATGTACTCTGCTAATTTCTACTCTATCATCTAACAATACTCCCACCAGGATTTTGCAGAGGAAAACTGCAAATACAGATGCCCAGAAAAAGGAAAGCCTAACTACATACAGAAAGCATCACACCAAGTGACTATACCAGTTATATTTGATAAAAAGAGTAACCCAGATTGTATGACAAGTGTAATAATAAGACTCAATAATTTCTACATTTAATAAGGTTGTATATCTTCTTTCCAGCAACCATTCAAAATATGATTCCTTCCAATTTTAGCCAAAGCACCTGAACTGGAAATGCCCTGTGTGCCCACTAAGCCTGTACTCAGCAAGCTGTGCTCATCCTTTATTGCCCAGGCTTCACTCTCCAGTGTTCATTATGGGAGTGGAACAGAAACAGAAGAACCAGGGGAAAAACTGAACCCTCTCATAATGATTCTTTCACCTCCAGGAGAAAAAAGTGTGTCCTATTTAGAAGAAAATCCTGTAAAATTGGAGAACCATTCACATCCTGCTCAAACAGGTCAGTATGCAGAACCAAATTGCTCCAGAATCCAACCAGATTTTATATGGGAGCATATAGAAATTTTGAATTCATAGTTTCCTAAATAGTATCTTCCCTAAAAATAAACAGGTTGAAGCTACATGTAGTGTCAATTAATCTTCAAAGTAGCCTGTAACTTCAGAACTACTTTATGTTAACATCGTATCATGATTTGATTTGGACTTCAGTATTTGTATGTGTACATCCTCATACATGAACAACACTCCAAAAGGTGTACAAACAATGTAATAACTAAGAACCTACAGCTCAGAAAACTCAGAAAAACATCCTTGATGCATTTGGCATGGAAGATATAGCCAGTAAAAGGTGACTAGCAATTTATAAAGTGACAACAGATCTAATTATGTGAATGGTGGCAGTAAGGTCTCTCCATGAAGTAACTGAAACCTGATTCAACAGTCTGTGGAACAGTGAAGACAGAGATTAAGAAGATGCAGATATTTGTAAGTGACCTTCCTTCCCTCTTTCCATTTCCCCTCTAGGAAAGCTTATATCCTTGCTAAAAAGTAAGGGTACAGTAGCATCAGGTGAGAAAAAGGCAAAGTGTTATACAAGCCAAAATGGAAAGACTTCTGTCCTAAAATTTAGTGTTCTAAATTCACTTGGTTGAAATAATGTTGCAGTAAAAAAGAAAAGCTATCCTGAAATGCCTAATGCTTGTTTCTCTCAGTGAGCTCCAAAGAAAAACATAATTTTAAAATTTAGGTAGCTGAACACTAAATAGTCAAAATATCCTCACGAAATTAATGGAAATTAAAGTGTTCAGCACCTTTGAAACCTCTCACCTGCTTATACCTCTTTCCATGGCCTTGTGAATCAAATGCAAGGCAGGAAGGCTTATAAATTTAGCAACTGCTTTATGCAAGCCCAAATTTAAATTTCAAGACACCTAAAGACAACTAATCCTGTGGTAAAAGGAGCTTGTAGTCCATCAAAAACTACACCATGAAACACTAGGATGAAGTCGAGACACAAACTTGAATGTACCTTTGTGCTGTGTCTGGCGAAAAATACCCACACTTTAGTTTTTGGTGCTCATTCAATACTTTTTACAAACACTCAACTCATTTAAAACATATAAACACAAAAAAAGAGACATGTTTGGTAAAGTGATTAGTTCAGACTTCAAGAGCAGACAAAAGACAGAGTAAAGAGAAGAGTCTAGAGACTGAGGTATAGAATTACAGATAAGTACCAAATACACTCAGCAATTTCTTTGCAGAAAACGTCATAAGGATTTTAAACAGATGACATTTGCATTTGTAGTAGTTAGACTGACAGAACAGATGTACTAAAACCCATTAAAAAAAAAGCCCAAATCTGAAAGACTTGTCACGGTTTGTTAGGGACATGATTTGCACATCTGCAAAATGAGCTCAACAATCTCTCTCTCTGAGAAACAAAAGCACGTTTTCAGAAAGAAAATGAAATATATTCACATCGTAAAAAAGTGAGGGAGTTGTTATAGTCTACTTCATAATTACCTGCATTTTGAAAGTGGGTAGAAAAAGGTATATAAAAATAGTAAATGATTGTTTTAAGATTATTCTATTCATTGCCTTCAAATTCTAGTTTTCAATAACTGACACGATAATGTGATAAAGACAATACTACTGCCACAATGTCTGGAAAACTGCAGGTTGTCTGGAATAGCTGCAAATTTGATAATGACTCATTCAGCCATTTATCTTAGCATGTGGACTTCACAGTATTCAGGAGCTTACTATATGGACATCTTTCAGAAGAAAATTATTTAGTTACAAGTTATTTACAGTGTTTGGATTTTCCTTGATCATCCAAATGATAGTATTTGGAAACAAGCTTTTGGGAAGATGTTTTTTCCCTGTTCACTATTTCAGTCAAAAGTGGCTATTAGAAAATTTTTCAGCTGAAGACTTCTGAATGGCACAACACTCACACCAAATACAGAAAGAGGCCATGATAATCAGCTGAATGTTCACATAAGCTCTCATGGTATCTGTTACGATGCCAAGAATAAAAACAAAGTCACAGCAGAAGACTAGAACCTGGGAAACAAATCACTGCTTGTGAAAATGCTCAGAAAGACAAGAGCCGCCACACTGAAACATACTGGACAAAATTATACTGAGAAAGTGGACTATGGAAAGTTACAATCAGACACGCAAATATTGCTGTAAAAACTAAAATGACTGGCAGGAGACAGTAGCAGGGCCCACTTTGCTTCCAGCCAGGCTATTTCACCCTGAAGCATTCCAACTAACACCCAAGCAGATGCAGCCTGGCTGCCACTGCAACAAGAGACAAAGCCAGGGCATATCAGAAGAAACACAAGATAGCCACCGCTGAATCCCCGAAAACTCTTAAAAAATAGAAATAAGAGTGGGCTAGGAAGGTGCTGAAGTTACCATTTGTCAGTTTAACTGCTTGTAAAGCAACAGGGAAGTAGGGAGCCTCACTGAAGCCAGCTGTCCCAAAAGGACTATCTAATACCTCTCAATTTGGACAGTATCTCTAGTTTCTTCAGACATTGGGCAGTTGTCTGTAACTGCTGAGCAACTAGTATTTGAGTTTACACTTGAGTGATTTATTTCCTTCCAAGCTTGTGATATATTTTCCACTGCACACATTTACTACTTTTGGTCCTTTACTGCCTTTTTCCAATTACATGTGATTATGTATCTACAGATGCTGAAAAATAGAGATTTGACCACAACTACAGGTAACAGAGGCTAGGAGAGGCTTACTGCTGGGTCTGATTTTAATGGAGAAGCGAGCACCAGTAAGAAAAACCCAACTTTCTGCCTCACATAGCTGTGGCTTCCCCTCTGGCAGCCCAAGTTTGCTGGCGTTCCAGTGATATTGCAAAGCTGTTTCCAGTCTGAATTATGAGACAGGTTCAAGTAAACAGCAGCAGACACCCACAATTAATACTATGCTTCTATCTCAGAAAGCAAACAAAAACAAACCGGGAGGCAAGCCCAGCTTTTCCTTAGCATTATGCTATTTTCCAAAACAGAAAGGTATAGTGTTTCAGTCTAGCTCTACATTTCCCCACTTTTTTATTCATCTACATTTTGGTTTTACAATTCTCTTACCAAATGACAGTAATAGGAAAGTTTAATATAAACTTTGATGGATATCGTAATCGCTTCACAAATCAGAAAGACAAGAGAATATAGTCTGGACAACAACAGTAAACAGGACATTTGGAAAACACATTACCAGTCTAAGGATTTTTAATGGATATATATTCACATTGCTGATTATTCAAGCAATTACAGAATATGACATTCAGATCTCAGGTTTCTTTAACTAAAATATATTCCAACTGTTTGCTTTTATCAGCAAGAGTAAATTTCACGGGATTAAGTTTCAAAACTTCAAGATAATTAAAGCTGTCTTGCTCTTCTTGCAACTACAAACATCACCTTTCAGAAACATAATCTATGCTGAATCTTGAAAGTTGAGCTCACCTGAAAAACAACTCACATTTTGGTATAATGACACCACCATTAAAAGACTTTCTGATATAAGACTAAATTGGTCTCTGGACTAAATTCACCTAGCAGCAATTTCTAAAGATCCTGTATTTAGTTGCAAACACACTGAAACTAATATCTCATCCAGGAATCAGACTTGCAAATAGTCCCTTCAGACTACCATGTTAATCCTGAAAGACACTAGTCCTCAGCCCCTACAGACTATATACACAATCTAAATTAATCAGTGCACCTTCTCTTCCTTTATGCTGTTGCTCTCTAGAATAGTTTACAAATAAATCTTCAGTAAATATATATGTACATACATTATATCCGTAGATCAGCTATTGACCTATCAACTGCTCAACAATATTTTCCTGAACACTTGAATTTACTGAAATTTCAGTGCAAAAAAGTGCAAAACATCACAGAAGGAATTTCTAAAAAAAGCATAAAACAAGCCTTCTGTACTTCAAGTTTTTAGAGTCTAACAGTTTTGCCTTTCTTGCTTCATATTCTATGCATTTTGCTATTGATCTTCATAATAAACAAAAAATGTTGTCACCTGGCTGGAGAGAGTGGCCCTGAAAAACAATGTCTTGCATATCAAAAGACTGTACTAGAACATCAACACTCGTTTTTAACGTTCATTTCTGTGGTTCATGCCTGAAGACAGCCCTCAAAGAGAGGGAAAAAAGTGACATTTTTAACTTCACAGTCCCAGAGGATCAAGAATGCTCCATTCATTTAACATGTGAGTTTCAATATAAAGAGTACTCTATATAGAATACACTTGGAGAACTCTAGCTTCTCTATATGGTATTCTGTGCTCAGCAGGATATAAATAAATCCTCACTCTGAAAAGATACTTCTGCAGTCACTCATAGCACTCCAGAAGAAGGAAAGGCATTTGTTCCTTCTTCTTAGAGGAAAAAGCCCCAGTGTTCAGCTGGCCTGAGAAAAAGATTCAGAAATCACTTAGTATATCTTTGTGGTTCCAAAACCAAAATGATGACATGGCTCATTCTTTTCCTTTCATTTTTACTTGCTGTACTTCATTTTTACGTCCTTAGACGTTTGAAGTTATTAAACACTTAACTGATAACTCTATAATTCCTTGATGTGTGGCTTTACTTCTTCAGCAGGTCAGGCTATATAATTATTGGCTTAATAGAGTTGCTATCAGAGCAGATGTCACATTCTAGAGACAAAGGCAACATATGGAATCTACTGACAAGTCCCCATACATTTTGTGTAGGAAGCTTCTAGATGGCTTTATGGCCCTAGCAATAGAGAAAGGAGATACAGGGAGTTCTACTTCTCTTTTAATTTTTGCTTTTTGATAAATGGAAGATAGAAATTATCCCTTTTGGCTATTAAAGTAGTTAAAGCATATATTTAATTTTAGCTATTCTGGCTCTAGGCTCTGGAGCTGCCTGCAGCAATGTTAAGTTCTAGCAAACTTTGAGCCAAGATCTTTATGGGAATATCTACATGGGAATGTAATAGCTGCCTGCTGTCATAAGAATAAAGTCTACAAATGAAGACACTGTGCTTTTAAGTGCAAAGGAAAAAAATTTAATTTTACAGATGAGCACATGTTCAAACACCCAAAACATTTTCTCTGCCTTGCATAGCTTCTTTATCCTGCTGCCATATGGTACAAAGAATTTTCCATCTTAATATCTGGAGACTATTTTCTAACAGGAACTACTAGATAATTTAGTAGTTTCTTAATAAGCAGGATAAATAAAGTTTATTATTATTTAAAATTAAGACATCAAAACAATTATTTCTTTCTTGTTAAGTTCACTACAAAAAAAAGTCCATGGAAAAAGACATATGACATAGATTACTGTACATTCAATGACCAGCTGTTTTAAATTTGGATATTAAGTAATTCACTCTTTTCTGTGTGCAAGAGCTGAATGATTTAATAAATTCCCATATGCCCCAACATGTGCCAGTTATACTAGGTTATCGAAAATCCAGCTGCTGTTACAATAATAGCTGCCAATGCTAAAACTACTGAAGAGAATAATGAATCGGCTTCAAGTCAACTAAGACATAAACTGACACAGTTCCACTTAAGATATGTGGGAATACAATACGTCTGTTAATTAAAAACTAACACTGATCCATAGTCACATGAAAATTAAGTGCCAAGAATTCATGTGCATTCTTTATGGTGGAAAATTAATGCAAATCAACCTGTATGGAGACAAGCAGCTCCATTTCCATCAATTGTCCTAGATGCATAGGAATGTCCTATAAATTACACATACAGTTTGCAAAACAGATTCTATTGTGTCAGTTTGCTTTTCTTTCTTACATATCACAATTCCCATGCAGTTATTGCATGACAAGTTTTACATTGCTAAACTTTTGTATTTATCAGTGAGCACAAAAATTGATTCTGAAAATTTGATTTCAATGTATTTTACTGGAATCTAAAAGTCAAAGGTAAAACACCACTGCTCTTAAGTCATTGAACGGGCACAGAAACAACAAAGCAGAAAGAGAGAAAGTAGCAAAACAAGGTGACAGAAATAATTCTCCAGACATGTATTTTTTTGACAATCGGTGCAGAAATATCCATCAAAATAAGTCCCTATTAACCTTTTAATAGACAAGAAAAGACTTCTTTGTGTATTAAATTATTACTTGTAGTTACAAAGGCTTTGCAGGTGGATGTAACTTTCATCTTCAGGTCAGCATAAGTAAACGCATTAGTGATATATTCTCCTACTTCTCACAATTAGCTCTGTTGTTAGGGGAAATAATTTTGAAATTATCTTAGAGTTTATCAGTCCCATAAGCAAGATTAGAGTATTATTATATTGATGTTAATTTACATTAGATATAGGACATAAAATACTTATTAAAAAAAAACCAAAACCAAACATAAACCCAATCCATTTATATTTGCTGGAGCTGGATCATCTCCAGTACACAAAGTATACGATGCTCAAAAGCCACATTAAAGACAACTTCAATAACACCAGCTTCAACCAATCTATATATAGTAGTTCAAGTATAAAAAAATAATTTAAGAAAGTATTATTTGAAAAAGATTAGGAATATATTGACAAATTAAAAGCATGTCGTGCAGAGATTTAACATGTTTATAAAACCTCAAGCAAAGGGTCAAACCACATCAAGGGGCTTACAGAAAACTCAAAGACTTTGAAAGCTTAAAGAAGCTCATTCTTTTTCATACCTTAATTATGAAGTTGCAAATAATTGTGTTTTCGGCCACATGTTTTTGACATTGCAACAAACCCAACACTGTTATTTTCTCAAATATTAGTAGACTTACTTTTCTTTAAGGAAATCCACTACTTGTTTGAAGTCTGCCACGCAGTATTCTCTTTTCATGTCCATGAGCACACTGTCAGAGGCTGACTGGACCGGTATGTGCAGAAAAGCATATACTCTTGGATGATTGAGAATCTTTGCCATTTCCTATGAGTTATTGGGGAAAAAAAAAACCAGAAAAAAAGCTTTAAAGCATTATGAAAACAATACCAAAAAAATCCTTTAAATTAATATATCGGGTAAGTATCAGCAGTAATTCTTCTGAAATCCAAACAACTTGCAGTACCCCAGGTTGAAACAGTGAGGACAACTGAAAATATTTGAAAGCAATTTTGTTTTAAAAGAAAATAAGAAGAAAGCTATGAGATTGAATTTCCTTTGAGATAGGGATCACAATCCTCATGTAGTATTGATTACACAATAAAAAGAAAATTTTAGAGGCAAAGTATTGTGAAAGTTGGCCCTTTCAGACAGTGGCTGTTTTCAACTTCAGAAGATGGCAGGGGTTAGCTGCTTTCTTGTCAGAGTCAAATAACTTCTCAGACACTAATATGAGAATGTCTCTAATTGGAGTAGCCTTAAAGTTGGCCATTTGCTAATTAAGGTACACCTCACAATTTGCAAACCTGCTCCAATACTGCTCTGAAATGTTACCTCTGTTATTTCAGAGCAGACTCCAGGAATTCAAAGTGCTTGGCTGTAACATGAATAGAATTAATCAGAGCGCAGCTTAAAAGCAGAGAGACAACTTGAAGAGACACACAGGATGTTATATATTTTGCACAAAATACAAATGGTCAGAAAGGAAAAAAGTAAAGGTAATAGCAAAATGTAAGCAAACCTTCAAATCAAAGCCAAACCAAACTCCCAACTGAGGCCCGGCAGGGTGATGGAACGTGAGATGGAGAATAGAACGCAGTGGTCACATTTCTTTCATTTTTGTTATTAACACAATTAAGGACATACAGTCTAGCAAGAAAGTTTAAATATTTTTTAAAGTTGAGACAAGCCAGCATCTAGACTGTGTGCAACGTGGTACTGTACAGAGTGTAAAATTTCATCCTGCAAGAAATAAGTGAACTCGGATGGACAAAGAACACTACTACATCAGGTTTTCACTTAAGGTTTTCTCCATGTGCTGTAAGCATAGAGAAAATAGCCTGAGACTGAGCACTGTACTGACTGCTCTTCTGCCATGTGCATTCTGCACGCTCCAGTCAGGCCCACTCAGACCATCTCTCCTGTTTTCTTTGACAGCATAGATATTCTGTCTGACAACTCAATACTGCTGCCAGATTCAGTTGTTAAGATGCAACTATTTACAAATTCTTTCCAGATCATTAATCAGCAATATTAGTCACGCATCTAGATTTTCCATCTGTATTTCTACAAGGTTGGCCTAGATTGTACAAAGACAAGGCAGATATCCTCATGCCTTTTAACTTTCAGGAACCCACCTTTTAAAGGCACTGATTTCTAGAGCAAGAAGAAAAAAATGCTCTCCGAACACTCACTTTTCATCTGACAAACATGTGTGCAAAACCCAAACTCTATCAAGTCACTTCTGAAAGCAGATTTGAAAGTTTCTAAGATGCTACTACATAAATGTCTAAAGAGAAGTGGTTACATTATTCAGCGGAACAGCTACTCCAACTCAGGCATGTAAACTCAACCTTACAGTAGTAGCTACACTGATAATGGATGGCACGGAAAGGCTGCGTGCAGAGAACTGTCTCTCAGTGGAAGCTGGAGGTAGCTGGTTTCATGAAAAAAGAGTAAAGAAAAGGCCAACATGCATCCATACAAATTTTATGTGTCCATTTCAAATGGAGCCATTTGCCTATGCCCTTAATAATTTTAGATGTTCTGCTAGAATGCATTTTCAAAAATGAAATGGCATAGAACAAGTTCTGTAAAATAAAGTAACAAAAATAGGAAAACTTTCCTTCTTTTTTAAGTTTCAGAAAATCCTGTAAACATAATTTATGCAAAACATTCTAGTATTCATCTGTGATTCTTTTGCTTAATAGCAATAAAATATGTTTCTAAAATATGAGAAACGGCAAAAGGGCTGAAACCTAAGCTGTGGACCACAAGCCTATTATTCTGCTATTCTCTTAGTTCCAAGTACTTCATTCACTCTTCAAAAACAGATTTAAGAAACAAGAAACCAATACAAGTCAAGTTGCGTAACATGTTTCTGAATCTGCCAAGTTCTTAAAAATAACTTGTTCTACAACACAGATAAAAAAATTAATTCTTTGCCACTTCTCTCAAATTTTGCATCTTCCGAATAACAGACTCTTTAATATGTGATCACTTTGTGAATTCTTTTTGAAAGTAATAAATGATTTATTAGAATTTCTAGATACAAAAAGGATATTTTATTCCAGCTTTTGTAAGGCTGAGAATCATTTGATTACAAAACCTCACAGATTCACTTCTTTGTTTGGGATAGAAATACTACATTTAAGAAAACTACTTTGTTTTGCCACAAAGTTTTGATACAAGTCACAAGTGTGGAAATTCTCTAGTTATGTTAAAATATTGGTTTCATTTCTCTTTCTCTCTTCTTTGCCTTAAAAAATTGAAAAATTTGTTACAAAGTATAAAGAGTGAAACCCAAATTCTACAATCTCAAAAGTGTTTTCCTATCCAGAGGATCTCTAAAAAAACATTCATTCAACCCCAAACCCACTAGTTGCTTATCCTACAGGAACATGCAGAATCCT
>NW_008651076.1:73253-83001 GCF_000695815.1 Acanthisitta chloris | reverse complement strand
GGATGTAGCCAAGAGGAAGCTTTCAATTACACTTCCTGTAAGAGGAACTAAATCAATAGTGTTCAGCAGCCACAGATAAACAATACTAGTCAGAACTGCTTCTTCTAGTTACCCACCATGTAAAGAAACAAATCATATGTCTTCTGCAAAAACTGTTGTCGATAACTTTCAAGATTAAGAACATAATTGTTGTCACTTAAAGTCATTTCCCCTGGTTCTGTACCAATGGGACACAAAATGCCTGGCATTAATTAACTGAACTTTCCAACCGTCACTACAGGTCCCGGAATGCAGCAAGAGCCACAAATGTAAGCTCAAAACCATTACTGACTACTCTACTGCATCATTTTGGTTTATAAAGACGCACATCAGCCCCTCGATACCAAAAGAAATTGCATTCTTTAAAAACGAAATTGCTTGTCATGTGTATCAGAAATGTACATACAACACACACATTACGTATCTGGAAACCCTAATACAGTCAGGCTGCTGTGGTCAGAGGTTTTGGTGTGTTCTGGGCACTCTAAGCTCCTTCTAGGGATGAGGAGGTTTCGAGCAACTCTTTCCACTGTGAATTCCTTTCTTTGCTTACTTTCTGTATCTAAAGCTACACAAAATATGCTGCATATGCTTTGAATCAAAGGTCCTACTGATAAACTGATTTCCCAGCAGGTACTTGAGAATTGTAACGATTAACTTTGTGAATTTAGCAGAACACAAATTATTAACACAAACCAAACATAAGACAGAAATACCTGATGACACACGGTTTCATTGTCATTCACTTTTAAGTACTACTGGTGGTCTTAAATTTACCTTTTATAACCAGAAACTCAGAGTGAGCCATTCAGAAGGATAAATCAATCTTCCAAACTCTGCAGTGTTCAGACATAAATATCACATTCTAACCTGCAGTTTTAAGGTAAGTTTGTTTCAGTCCTACTTTTTCTCCTCCCTACACCTAAAACTACACTAAAGTTCTTTACCACATAGATTTGAATAAATTACAGCTATGCACTGAACAGTCATACTTGGTCAATGCTGGCAGATTTTCCCACATCACAGACTGCACACAGAGTACCAGATTTCATCACTTAATAAAACTATTAGTTAATATCCTAAAGAGTATTTGAAGGACATCATGGGCTAATGCATAATTGTACTTCACAGTGTTTCCATATTCTGCACTTAACATCTTAACAACTTAAAACTGTGGGTTTTTTAATAAATACAATTTTTTATTTTATTTATGAAGTGCTTTGCATTGCTAGTTGTAATTACATATTTAAGTTAGAAGGAAAAATGCAATACAGAATTTTATTTCCACCTGGAAACAATAAATGAGTAACTTTTTGAAACTATATAACTGTGAAAGAAAATATCTTTCTTTCATCATGACTGAAACGGCTGACTGCCTTTTCTCCCTACTCCCTGGAATCTGATAATATGTGTATGAATGAAGGGACACACTACACAAAAATGACATTTTGTGTAGGAATGAAAAGGTCAGAGTACCACAAACCTGACTCTATAAAAAATAGAAGTCACCTTCATTTAGAATCCAACAATGTACGTGAAACGTCCTTTAGGATACTGAGCACATAGGAAATAATTTTTTCCAGTTCTTAGCAGCTGGAGTATCTCAGAACACAAGGCACATTACCAGAAAGGTTTCTATCTAGTCAGTATATTTTATCCTAGCAATTACAATAAAGAAATTCAACCACCTAACCAGAAAATCACTCTTCTTGTTTGTAATGACACCACGTGCAACTATAGAGAATCAGAGATAATAAACATCAGAATCTGTGCATCTTTATGTCAGTACTAGCAAGCTGTTCAGACACTGTTTCTTTCCTCTAACCTAAAGTAGGCAAAAATCCAGTATTTGAATTCTGCCTCATGTTTGAGTCACGATAATGTGAATAACTTGTTTCCTAGCAATAGCAATTTGGCCTCAACCAGCAGTGAAGCCCAAGGAAATCCTCATCCATATGGAAACATGACAAAATGGCACTCCCTCAAAGCTTCAGCCCCTTGTGGCAGATGTTAGTTTGGGATATGTCACAAGGGGTGTCTGTTGACTTGTCTTTCATAAAGTGAGTGGTGCCACCACCAGCACAGCCTGGATGAAAATCAAGTGGTTGTGGCCCATTCTGTAAATTCCTCTGCTGCAGTGCAGCTCAAGAACAGATGTGATCTAGTGATGCAGGCATGGCACCGATGACACAGTATGATCGAGTCTGGAAAGCCCATAAGAGTTTTGTTAAAACTAATGAACAGGGAACTCTCCTCCTGCTTCCCACCCGCCATGAGTAATGGGGCTGTAAAAACCTAAGAACGTGCGGGATGTATAACCACAAACCTCTCCAAGGACACTGATTGGAAGGCAAAACTTCCCCCTCATCTCTATATGAACTGGGGGAGATGTAATGAAGCTGCATGATGGGCAAGCTCGTGGAAACCCCTACCCCATGCAATATGACACGACATGCTCAGGTCTTTATCCTATCATTAGGATAAAGGCAAGTCACACTGGAGCTGTTAGAAGCCCACACAATTCTAACCAATGTAATTTGAACCTTAAAATCAAATCTTTGGGTTGCCAGATGGAGGGTAAAAATCTGTTTTGTCATATGGGAAAAATGCCTTCTACATTACCAAACAGAAAACTGGTATTAGCTCAGGCCACCCTTAGAAGTGGATATAAACCAGACTACAAGCTGTGATTTGCTGATAGGAAAACTAGCAGTGAGAGCCATATGCTCAGCCCTAGCTGTTCCCAGCTGTTCTCCTAGGTGTGGGATCTCTCTAATGCTTCCAGCCTCAGAAAACAGACAACCGTAACTAGGTAAGCAATTTTTTCTCCCTCATAGCTACACATTAAGCCTATTCTCTTAAAAAAAACAAACCAAGCCATACTCAAAACATCTAACATGCCTTCAAAAGCTTGCCACATGTTCCTTCATTAAAAATGAGGATAGGTTAACTCGAGTTCTTGCACAAAAAGTGATGTTCAGACAAAAACACAATACAATAACTATTTCACAGTTCAAAGCTTCAGTTGAGGTTTGCTGCATCTCTCCCTGTGAGTCAGTGTACAAACAAGAAAACATACAGCACAGAACTCTCCTACTCTGTTAACAAGTACATATGTTTCTCTCCAGGATTTGACTCTAACCTGGATATACATGGTATACCCAAGAATAGAAAAAGCCTTCTTGCAGAGTACCATTTTACACATTTATCTGATAAAAACAGTAACTCCCAGGACAGATATTTTAAACCTGAATTACTGAAATTCTTCACAATAAGGAAGTTGGTATCTCTACTACAACGTGCTTCCAATGTTAAAGCAGAAATGACTTTACATTGGGTAAATGTTAAACAGCAGCATCTATATTGGGCAGATTGCTTATTACTCCAGTCTTTAGTGAGCCATGAGCCCAAGAACATCTGAGTCTCTGCATCACCAAAACACAGCTGATTCAGTGACACATTCAGCATTAATACCACATTAATTTCTGCAAGGTATTGCACACCTTCAGTTCCCAGAGGAACTGAAGGAAGTTTTGTGGCTAGAAACATGCACTAAAATGGTTCGGTGCTTTCAAAGATGAGAACTGTTATTGCTGCAGCCATGATTACAATTCTAAAGAAACTTTGTGGAGCTTCAGCATCATGTTTGTCCAGTCTCAATAAGCTGATTCACTTTAAGGTAAAATGTACATTTAATTAATGGCTAGAGAGATGGTTTAATGACTTAGACTCAGCTAACCAAACAGCTAATGCTAAAATTCCTTGTGAAATGATTAATTCTGATGTGCAAGGAAATACACACTTCTTCATTTTCTCTATAGTGTTCTCTAATTTCCCATCATTAAGCACTCCTCAAATGAGATATTTTTCCAGAAGTAAATTAATATTCATCTTTGCTGAATGTATTAGAAACACATATTGGGAAGTTCCCTAAAAAGGTGATTTATTGCAACAGCACATTGCTACTTTAAATAACTCTCTGTCTCAATCATACTTTATGCTAATAAAACCTTGAAAATTAATTAAAGCATAGAGAGGCACACACAATAGGCGAGCAGAACTGTCACACTACCTTTTTGTCTTCAGAAAGCTGGATGAGTGAAATGGATTGCTAGTTTCATCCATACTATGCGTTTGTTCACCACCTCAAAAATGAGCATCCCATAGGATATAAAAGAATTGATGGTTTCTGCTCAGAAGGAAGTCACAGAATGAATGGCACACTCCTCCAGAGTTCAGCTGCACCGAGACGGAGCAGTGCCAGAAAGTCTCTCTATTGTTTCCCTCTATTTCAAACAGGCAAGTACGATACCTAAAATAGTGTCTACTTTGGCAGGTTCCAGTGGAAGGAAAACAGTGGAAGGTTTTAATCTAAACTTAAAGCTTTAGGCAAGTACTATCACTTTCTTTTGTGAGCTGACCTAAATTTCATAGCAAAACAGAATAAAAATATTCCAAACCATAATGACAAGATTGATATCATTGAATTTACATTCTTCAGTAGCCCTTGTACATTTAACATAACTAAATGAATTAAATTCAAAGACTGGGTAGAAAAGATTTTATGTCTTTTCCACAATTAACAATGGTACAGAAACCGAAAGCAGCTTTATAAAAGTTTTAGAACACATTATATTTCTTTTTTCTCATTTTCACAGAATAATCACCTCAAAAAACCCAACCTTTTTCTGAAACAAATGCCAAAGTCTAACGAAGCAAGCAGTCTTACTGAAGATTATGTAGATGATGTTGCAGAGCACAGTGAATGTGACAGCTCACCTATCAAAGAAAACAAAAGGGTTTATGCATCTAAACTAAACAGAAGCTTTTGGAACAGCATGGAAAGTAGTTGGTAGAACTTTACTTATTATAATATAAATAACTAGGGAAGTGAGATCTTATTTGTTTAACAAAAGGCAAAAATATTAAAAGAAGATGGCACAGTTATGCAAGCTGTATATTTGACAATAGCTTCTACCTCAATGCCTTGAAGTTCATGGCAACTGATAAAATTCCCACTTTATTTAGCACAAACAGAGTGTCCCATATATGCATTCTATGAACATATTGCTCAATTAATGGTGATTTTTATTTTCTGCTAGCAATTCACCAACAAAATAAGCTCCAGCTCCAAAGGACTGCTGGGATGAGACAGTATTATAAGTAACTGACAGACAACCTGACACTCAACACAAGATTGAGTATGGATCTGTCTGCATTTAAATACTCTTCATTCTCGTGCTATTTAACAAGCAAGAGAAACATTCATATGAACAAACCATAATTAAGGTACAGTTAATATGCACAGTTTTAACTGGTCAAGCAGTGTGATACTTAATGTTAGCCCCTTTTTGCAACACGAATTTTTATCCACAGATTAATAAATACAGCAGAGCACTAGATGTATGAATAAAATATTCTGTCTTGATGGAAAACTGAATCTTGCATAAATAAAACCAGGTTTTTCCCTGTTATCTCAAGGCATTTTTTTCTACTAGTCTTATAAAGAACAGGAGCTTCACTCCCAACACCAAATACTCTTTTCTCCATTGCCTGGAAGGGAGCTTTTATTGTTCATCAAAGTTCCCAACACAACAACATTGTTAAGGTTTTTGAGAGCACCCAAGATTCACAAATACAACATAAAACCTTCAGGAAGAGTGAAACAGGTTCTTGTTTTGACATTTATTAAGCTAAATCATATTCCACCAGCTTGAAACTAACATGTCACCAAGCATTTACAGACATTAGGATCTGCTGAGTCTGAGATCTTAAAAGGCTAGATTAGAGACAGTGGTGTGACAAAATGTATCTCAAAGCACAGCAGAGATTCATCCATTTCCTAGCCCCATAATATTCAAAAATACATCACTCTGGGATGAGCTCATGTTCCTATGACAGTATATGTTAAGGAGTAATTCCAAGGAAACGTGCTATATTTGAAAACCCCAAAGACAAAAAACACTTTGAGAGGGAGAATAGGAGAGAGACTGTTTTAGCACTAAAAGATGAAAAGTAGGAGTACACAGAGTAAGCAAAGATGCACACAGACTCCATAGGATGAATAAGCATTTAACATAATACCCAAGGAAACAGTAAACATCCCTTCCTACCCCGTTTTATTTTTATTTTTTTTTTACAAGCCTGGATGCAATTGCCCCTCTCCTTCTCCTTTTAGTATCTGAGATTCCTTTCCATTATACTGCTAGCAAAACAAACACAGTTCACATTGAGACAACTTTGTAATTACAGCAAGGGAAGGTTGCATGGTCCACCGACTACAAAACACTACAAAACTCACAGTAATAAGAAGTCAGGGGCTTAACTATTCATTTATTTAAATGTATGCTGCAGTTTTCTTTTTTTCTAGTCAAATCAACAGATTTTAATTGGTGCTTTCAAAAGCAGCAGTCTATGAAAATGACAAAAAATAATACTAGAAACAAAGCAAATACATGCCCTAAAGGCCTTTTAATTCCTGAAATCATGCTGCCCTTTTATTTGCCATTGAGGAATGTGTGCATATTATTCCCCTTTTAAAGGCATTTCAAATCAGCTTACACTCTAGCTTATTCAAAACTTGAGCTTATGCACAATGCTCAAAAACGCTTGGTGCACTCAGGGGAAAAAAAGGACAATAGAGAAAAAAGAAAAGTGAATTAGTAATTTTACTGTAGTACATTTCTATGTGCTGTGTCAGGGCACGTTTGAGGCAGCCATCTGTAGGGTATCAGCTTCAATGCAGTTAAGGAACATAAACACTGAGATGACATGAAAAATCAAAGCAAAAGAGCAAAGAAATACTATAGCAACTCGTGGTACACTTGGCACACCTTATGCATTTAAAGACACTGCTGACATGCAGACTCCATCTCAATGGTTGGTGTATCACTCAAATGTCCTGAATTAATAACGGAGATAAAGCCCACAGATGGCATATAGTATGGTTTGAGACAGACTCATTTTGACAGGTGACAAAGACGACTACTCATCTAGTCATGTGAAATTAAGCACTTACGGGAATGGCAGGTGTGAACTGCCTCCTTTATACAGATTTGGAAGCATCCCATCACTCACAGAAAGTGCCATACTAAAATCCCAGACAACTCTGGATGTACAGTTAGTGTTAAATCTACAAGGGAGGTAAACTAAGACTGAGATGTGAGTTCTTGCCCCTTCACAGTCTGGATGATCTATATTCCCTTGTGATTTGGACAGAACCCCAGATATTTAGCAAAGAAAATTAAGTTTAAATCTAGAGGAAAAGTGAAAAGTCAAGACAAAAATTAGTATCTAACACTATGCCCCAAACGTTAATTAACTTCAAGCTGCTATACATTTGGCCTTATTTTTTTACTTTTCAGACTAACTCCTGTTCATCGTTTACCCACTACCCCTGTTTTAATGGCTTTTTCCCAACCCTCCCTCTCCATCAGTCACTACGAGTGGATGTTAAATACTGTCTCAGCAAAGCACCAGTCAAAAGCTACATAATATGATTGCAGAATAAATGCCTGGAGGTTACTTCTAAAGCTGGATGTATTCCTTATGTACTTTTGGTACATGTTGATACTACAGGACGTTAAAATCTTTGCCATCTGGTGGTGTGTGTAATTAGAGCAGTAGCTCTGTGCAAAGACATATGGGTAAGAGTATACAAGGTAACCACACACACATGCATTCCTTGTAGGTTTTGCTATGACTAGAAAATGGATTCTAACACTAACCTTCTCCTTCACCTTTAATATTACATAAAATTAAAAGAACAAAAATTCTGAGCTATATCACTTTTCTCTAATCACAGTTCATGTCTGTTTACGAAAATTTCCTGCCATGTAGATGAAATCCCAAGTTTTCCTCAATGCCACGTTGTATCAACCTATTAAGAGATGACTGACACTGGATGAGGGCACATATCTCAAAACCTCAGTTTAAAACCAAAGCAAGTAAGCAAGCTATATGTTTCATAGTCTATAAATTCAAACAGACTGCTAAGACTGTGAGACAGCACTTTGGAAACCACAATACTACCTCCATTGCTTGGGCAGATTTTCTCTGAGGGGAAAACTGAGGATATCTTCTGCAGGTAAAACTCAAACTCCAACTTCTTTCTTAGTATCCCAATGTTGAGGCCTCTGGTCCTTCAGTTTCTTTAAGTAACCCCAAATTACCTTCTCTGTCACACCAACAAAAGTCATACAGGTGAAAGTCCTACTAGGATTGGTCATGTGAAAGCAGCGGTGAAATTTTAAAGCGCAAGTTTCCATGCTCCCTTCATGGTCATTGGTTTGTTCAGTCTGCAGTATGACTTTGTAGTGGGCAAACTAAATACACTTCTGAGGAGATCAAAGCAGTAGCCATACTCCAGGTTCACAGTGAATGTACTCCCAAGTCCTTGGTGGGAACAGAGGCATTCAAACCAGTGGTCTGTCTTTGAAACAGCTTTGGACCATGGGTAGTGGGAAAAGTCTGAATAAGAGAATTAGATTTATTTTGAAGTAAAGACTCCAAAATGCACATAAATCTAGATATAGTGGCTTCATTACCAAATTATGTGATTTACCAATCTGCTCTTGCTATTTCGTACTACTCACTAATGTAAGCACACACATCATTTATAGCTGAAAAAACCAGCAGATAAAAATTTAGTATTTTAGATTATACCCTGAAAAATTGTGATTAAGGATCTTTTTGTAATCACTTAGCTCTATGCAGCATACCAAAAAGTGTTTAATATTTTGCATGACTATAAAACACTGTATGGTTCCAAATACCCCTTTCTTTACAAGTAAGACAACCCAGCTGAATGCAGAATTTATAATTTGAAAAGATATGGTTGCTTCTTATCTTAAGACTGTTCATGCCACACAAGTCACTATTACCAGCATATTTACTGAATAAAAAGCTAAAGTAGTAAATTGTCAGACCATACAACACAAGAAGATTTTCATGAGATCAATAGCATTCCCTGAATGACAAACACCTTTAAGTACAGAACAGCATTTATCTGAAGGCGCTGGATATGCTCAATAGTTCAAACCATATGAAAGCTTCAACTGACTCCCTATCTGTAACAAACCTGAGCTGGAATAACTACTGACCCACACCCCCAGACCTATCAAGCCTTCCAGCATGAGAGCCTTAATGCCTATTACAAGCATTCACAGCTTTCCTTTGCCCTGTCCTCTGCTCTAGTCCCACCACTCCTGACCCAAGGGAAATTGTCTTCCTCCTCCTCCTCCTCCTCCTCTTCCTCCTCCTCTGCATGCTGGCCCCCAGAATCAGTGGAACAGCAGAGCTGTTGGCTGGCACTTTCCAGCGCATACTAAGAAACTGATTCCCAGATACCGAGGCAGAGGAAACACTGCTGAGATGAGTGGCATTTTCTGTTCCTCCATTTTTATTTCCAGGGGACCTGAGAGTGTGGGCATTTTATTAATGAGTCAAAAGACTCAAGGGGACAAACTCCCTCAGCCACAGACCTAGGGAACAGCAGAGCTGTTGGCTGGCACTTTCCAGCGCATACTAAGAAACTGATTCCCAGATACCGAGGCAGAGGAAACACTGCTGAGATGAGTGGCATTTTCTGTTCCTCCATTTTTATTTCCAGGGGACCTGAGAGTGTGGGCATTTTATTAATGAGTCAAAAGACTCAAGGGGACAAACTCCCTCAGCCACAGACCTAGGCATACAGTACAAACACTGCTGA
>NW_008651076.1:10341-73232 GCF_000695815.1 Acanthisitta chloris | reverse complement strand
CTGGTCATAATCCCACCCACTGTACACTTTCTGAGCAGACAGTATCTCAGAGTATGTTTATGAAACTTTTGTTTGAAGGAAAAAAGAGAACCTGTAATCACATTTTGGCACTTGCATCTAAATTTCAATCTATAAGCAGTTCATCAAAAAGTGGATAAGTATCTTTTAATGGAGGAGAATGCTATTCCACCTTTATACAGAAAACACATGTAGAATGAAAAAGTTTCCATTTATTAGCCAGTGAATACAACCCATTTTCCTGAGAACAATCAGGACACTAATTAATATGTAACTGAAGTACCTCATGACTAGCTACATCTTAAAAATCTACCTGAGCAACACAAACAACGTAAGCTGGGCACATTTCAAAGGACCGAGGTGAGGGTCAAGGGGAGCAAACCCCAGCATTTAACACACTTCCCTCCTGTGCATGACCCCACACACTGCTACAGCAGTTTGTGCAACTTAGGCTTCAATTGTATATGAAGTGATTAATTTTTAAGTTTTTAGTCCTTTATTCAACCATATTATTCATATGTGCACCATTTTCCTCATTCATGGAGGACATTAGCATTGTCATTGTGGCTGAAGGAATTCTTTGCTTCTTCTGCAGCTACACCACCTACTACTCACAGTACTCATCTGCACAGCCCTGTTCTTTTCATTTCCAGTCTCCACCCATTCTGACAATTGAAAAGCACAGAAACTTCAGCAAAGAGCAAAACGAGCCTGTGAACTCCATGTACACAGACAAGCCAGTGACCTGACCTTTGAATGATTAGAGATTAAAATACACAACTATTTGAAGGAAAACAGATATTTGTAAAATGTTTTACAAACTCATATTTTAGTGGCTAACCAGTTCTAATGATAGAGGAGTCCATGTGTTACTACAGATCAATATTTTAAAAATGTACATAGCAGCTTTGGAAACTGGTATTTTTCAAACATTTAACTTACAACTGATTGTTACTGAAGAAAAATACATTTACACAAACTTTGCTATTACCTTTGGACGTTACAGGCATAAAATTGGCCAAACCTTTTACGTGCAGGTAAGCTCAAATAAACATGAGGGGAAATGCAAATGAACCAAAATCACTGCTTTTAGGATGAGTCTCTAGGGAAGGTCCATGCAGATCTAAAGGGAAATAAACCCTTGCCTAGCAGTTGCATATATGGCATGCAATTGCTGAAAATTTCTGATTTTTAAAAAAGGTTCATGATTAGAACAACTTTGTCTTCTGCACTGGATATAAAGTGACACATAATTAGTACATTTTCCCATGTAATTTTTTTTCACAGAAAGCCAAACAGCATCTTAATTAGCAAAACAACTTCTAACAAAATAAATTAATAAAATGCAGCACCTTTTAAAACAAATTATGAAAGATGTTTGCAATGAATAACATAACTCATGCCTTTCCTAGGAGATAACAGATCTACATCTGGATTTTATCCTAATCAACTGACAGGAAGGATAATCAACTTCTCATTTAATTTTGGTTTTTTAACAAATTACTGTTTTACCCTTTCCTCAACTGGAAAGTTAAAAGCACATTCCCCGTAAGATGTTTATTTTGTTTGGTGAAAATGTATACAGGAGACTGCTAACATTCCCTAGTGATCCTTCAGAGACAAGTCTGGTAAGCCTGGAGGAGGAGACTAGGTAAAAATGCAGAAGGTAAAAAAGGTCTTTTACAAATTTAGTTTGATAAATCATCAGATTTAAAGCTCAGAAATTCCTGGTCACGTAAAACAGAGAAATGTGATCATATAATTCTTCTTTAAAAAATCATATAAACCAGAAATCGTATGGAACACTGAGGAGGACATGCAACAGCAGATGTTGCTATTGTACAAAAGGGCTGGTGCACGCATGATGCACATTCTGCACAGCAACATTCAAGACACATTTTCAATAGGCTTCTATTAATTCCTCTCAGTCTGCCGTGACACCTAAAGATCCATTTTTAAAGAGATAAGAATACTTTTCCTAAGTATGGGTCAGGTAAAAAACATCCTACCTACAGCACTTTCCTGAAAATTTAGAAACAGGAAGACTAGAGACCATAAATTTACAGATTTGTGACATGCTAACACTCACTATGATGGTTCAGATTATATAAAATTCTTTCCACCTTGTTCAAGTTATATCAAATTAAGACTTCTACAGTGCTCCTGTGTTTGCTATTTACAGCAACTGATTTTTAGGGGGCTTTTTTAAAGCTTCTGAGAGTAGTCATACAATGACCAGCAGTAACAAAAGCAGCAGTCTATGCCAAAACGCTATTAATAATGTGAACTAAAAATGAAAACAAAGACACTAACTGTGAGAATTGCTAAAAGGTTGATTTACTTTTTTACAAGATGCTGAAAAGCATTAAAAGAAAGAAGAAAAACTTGTGACAGATAATGAGAGTTTGAGACAGAATGCAAAGCTCTCAAAATGCAACCACACCACTTCCTAAAGGCTTCTATTCAGTGTGCTGTTAAGACTCTCTCTTAGTGAAGCATATGTTAAACCAAAGAATAAAGTAACAACCCAGGAAGTTTCTTGCAATTTTCTGCACTTTGTGTTCCATAGTTGCTGAAGTGAAAACCTGTTCTTTCCTATCAAAAGATGAGATTCCTCTAACCCACATACTTCAATAGGGAAAGGTGCAGTTATGGCACGCTGGTGAGAAAATACTGTCCTTGACATCTTAAGAAAACACAAGTACAACTATTGATGCTATTTAATGCTATTTATTTGGGTATTGCTGATGCACATGGTTACAAAATTTACTTTAAACTACATCCATCCCTGCTTTTTCCTCCTCATTAAAGTTAGGTTCATTCTATGAACAGTTCCTAGGAATTTCAATAAATTAATTTGGTGACAGAATCCAATGAAACCAACCTATCTTTGAGAAAAAACATCTCACTTCCTTTCCTGCATGCATAGGATATTCTCTCAAATTCACACTGTTGTACACCTTGTTGCTTCTAATATCATTAAATTACTTTGTTGGCTTCTTTTTAAACACAGACATATGCTTAGACTTCTATTTATTATCATGGAAGCTCTAAACACTCTTAAAATAACATTTGAAATAGGATAATGAATACATTGAGTGACACCAGCATATAGTGTTTCTGGAAACATTTGTCTGAGGTTTAGCAGAAAGACAAATTAGAATCATAGAATCAACTGGGTTGGAAAAGACCTCAAAGATCACCGAGTCCAACCCTAAAATTCAATCTCATAGTCCATCACCTGCTAATGACATTTCCTTTAGTTCTTGGAAACACTAAATATATACACAAACAAATATTGCTACAATAAAGTCCCACAGGTGAGAGACCTCAGTAATACTATCATTCTAAAATCATCTGAGTATCTTAATATCTCAATAACTTGCTGTGTCAGGCAAACAGCTTAAGACTATTAGCCTAATTCTATAAATTTACTTGAAGTCTACAATTTTTTTCATCTACCGCTTACAATGAAACACACTACACACAAGGTTCCACGCTGACTCACTCAATGAATGTCTATGCCAGCATATAAATGATTCTCTTTTCTTCCTTACCTCCAGATGCTCTAAAATATAAGGAGGGTTTGTCATGCCAAGCCTCAGCATAGCTCCCTCAGGAATAACTTCAACCAGCTTCCACAGAAGCGTAGGGAGGTCTGTGCCAATGTCTCTGCCATAAGCCCCTGTGTCTTCACTGGTCAGCCATATCTCACAAACACCCTCTGTGAATAAAAGAAAGAGATAATTAACAAATCTGGTTTAGAGCTGTTTATTTTATCATACAGCTGCTCGCTCTTTTTAATGCAGTATTTCACAAGGCTATTATGCAGCCAGACTGGGCATTCAATTGCAAGGGGGAGGGAAGGAGAAGGCAGGCTTATCCCATGGGTAGCAGTGGGTTATTAAGTTCATTTTATGAGCACAAGAGTGCTATAACAATGCTGTAAATTATCATTGCTGTGGAGTGATTAACATTCACAGCCAATGACTAATTCTGTGCTGCCTCTACAGCAAGTCAGTCAAGTTTAGTACTCGGTTCTATTTTTTGAGCCTAATTCATTAAACACCACAAGTGACATTAACCAAGCAGAGTTTGCATTAATGGTTATTACTAGTAGTTAGCTTATTAACTGCTAAGCTTCCAATAAGCAAAATCAGCTCTAAAGCACTGTGATTAAGGTTCCTCCTGGAGTAACTATTAAAAACTTGTACTCTTTTAAATTACACAATTAGCATTGCTATATTAAAGTCATATTGAAAAGGTTAGTGACCACTAACCTGAGAGATAGTACTGGAAAACCTGTTTCCTGGCACTTAATACTTTATTTTCCATCAATTAGGGCCTAAGGAAGTAGTATACTTGATCTGTACTGTAAATGACAACCTTGAACACTGATATTTGGTAGTAATATTCTCCTGCTCAAAGAGGGGAAAGATTGCACCACCCTTTAATAATAGTTGAAAGCAACGAGGTTTCACTCAGCCTCTTCTGTTGGTCAGGCCAGTTTCCATGCTTTTTGCAATGCAATCCCTCTCCTCTTCCTTACCACCCCAAAGCAAGGAATAAGCCATTGAAAACAGGGCATCTGTGAGGAAGACACCAGAAATGCCCAGTAAGATAAGATACCATTAACTCAGTTCAGTTTCTAAAACCAATGATGAACTCGTAAAGGAAATATCCAAACACTAGAAGGTGCATAATTCATCAAAGCACACTGTGGACCAGCAAGAATGTATCACAAAATGGAAACGTTTATGTTACAAAAATATACCTAACAGGAGGAAAACATAAACATGTACACAGATTTTAATCACAAAAAAGTAATAAACCTAGAAAACCAGAAGCTTTACAAGATGCAAACTCATGACTGCTACCATTAAACTTACTCTGTAACAATAAAATCAGAGAACAGGCTATGCTGAGCATCAAAGTTAATACTGTTTGTTCAGAATGGTTTTCAAGGTCACTTATTATTCAGAATGAATCACAGAATCATATAATTTTATGAAGATAATGAAGAATACTTAAATGCTAACTGAAAAACTCATAATCTCTTAAGTTTTGCTTCAAGAATAAGTTAGTGAGAGAGATGTATAATTCTGATCTTGTAAGAAGTCTGGCGTAAAGAATTCCTGAAGTACTGCTGCTCTTTGACTATCCAGCTTGCAGTCACAACTTTGTAGTCACACTCAAACTGAGCTCCCCGTGCAGAATCTGCTAGCACTATACAATCACACAGTGGAATCCACTGCACTTGCTAATGTTTTTGGGATTCATCTCACCACCGGCTGTACAACACCATGAAACATATTCCAGGGTTTGCCACCTGCCCCACATTTTCCTGGAATATGGAAAAAGAAGTGACTTGTATATGCTACATGCTAAAAAGGAGAGAAATGTAAAGCATCTAAATGATTGCTAAGGCACTGTTTGATTTGCTTTGGGTTTTTTTTATACGAGCCTCCCATAGCCATTAGAACACTGAGAAACTGTTAATTACTTGCCCAGTTTCTGCTGAAACTGAGTAATTCTAATTTGCAAGGTTTCAATCTAAAGAGTTGCATGGGTTTGGGGTTGGATTTCCTTTTTTTTCATGAAAATGGCTAATGGCATACTACCTCACAGATACCAGACAAATACTGAGGAAAAAAATAAAAATCACCGGCTAGGAATGGAAATAACATTCCTATGGAAAAGAACAGTGAGCTTTTAAAGCTGCATAGGTGGGGACCATTAGCCCCCTGGTGGGCTGGAACTTCAAATTAAATCACAAGAAGAGGAAGCAGCTGTAATAGTAAATCAGCAACAACAGGAATAACTGTCTCATCTGCTCTCCGAACAGGGTGTTGAACAACAAGCAATAGGAATAATTCATGCTGAGAGAGCCAAGGATGTAGTCTTAATGTGGGAGGTGAGGAGAGAGAAGGACACCTGTATTTTAGAACAAAGCTCATGTCCCACTTTCAGCCTGACAAAATGGATCTTCAAATACTGAAAGCTAGTGTAAGTGATCAGTATTTACAAGTAGGGTAATTCAGCTTTGTATGTATCTCTGTGCGATAGAGGCTGTGTCAGCTGCTTTTAGGCTGTTTATTCTAGTCTTCGGCATTCTCAGTTTAGGAGTCTAAACTTCCACCAGGTAAGAGGAGAAAACAACAGACTCTCAAATAGTATTAATGAAGTCAACCAACACTTCCTAGTTGAACTTCACCTTGTTCTCCTCCAAACTCCTTCTGTAGGAACCTATTTAAATCCACTGTCTAATCCCATATACAATTTTCTTTCTTTCTTTTGCCGTGAACCTCACTTGATCATTCACCATTCTGTTAGTGGGCAATCTTGGCGTTAATAAAGGCAAGCTGATTTTGTAAACAAGAAAATTGATCCAAATGGCAGAGTTCAGATGTGCAAACTCAGAGCATTTGTTACAGTATTCAGGCCAATTATCATTATATCCAAGTAATTACAAGTCTCCCTTTGGTCACAGCTCATAGTTTATTTCTCCCTGTGCCATCCCTACCCAGCACAAGAGAGAACCTCAAGAGCTGCCTTCTGATCTCTGCTCTGCCATAATCAGAGATGATCAAGAATGAAAAATGCTGGAAAAAGGATATGTTCCAAGCAAATGGAGGACGTTCTGAGCCTAATCCTTTTCCAAAATCTCAATATAAAGAACACTCATTGCAGATTATCTGACATGGGTTTTAACTTTATTTTTGTGGGGTAAACAATCCTTGTCATAAAGAAGATAAGAAATCCTACAGTTACCACTTTTACAAGGTATGTGCATTTCTGTTTCAGAGACCACTTGAAATAATTAATGTATTTAATAAAAATTTCTTGCATTTTTATTCCCCTTTATCTTCACTACTGTAAATGGTGCTCTCAGCAGTACCAAATATCCTTTAAACTGGAGGGAAATCTATTCCATCTGAAAAATTTATTTCAATCTACAAAAACATCTGAGGATGTTAAAATTTTGGACATTAATCCCGGTTAAATTCTACTATTTGTTAATCTGCAGTACTTTTGTACAAATGAAATTTAATCCCAAAATCCCCTTATGTTTTTCTTCTCCTTCCCTTCTTGTTCTCCTCTTTCCTGACAGATTTTCTAATGTGAAAAGGAGTGGCTTTTCCAAGAGCACAATTCTCTGCAGGCTGCCTCAGCGGGAGGCCCCTCGATTCTGACCTTCTCAGTAGCCCACATATGCTTATCAATAACTGCCTGACCTCCTTGCGATTCCTTCCCCAGCAGTGAATTCTAATGGCAGCCTGCAGAGCCGTACAGACCACAGAAGTACCTCTCCCACTGCACCACAGAAATCTGAAAGACCATCTGCCAAGGGGAGGCCTGACTTAAATGTTTGTCAAAAACTGGTTGTAGACTTGAGGGCAAGCAATCTGACCATCCCTAATCAAGAAAACCCAAACCAAACCTCCCTCCCCCTCAAAAAAAAACAAACAAAAAAACCCCCAAAAAACCCCCACACCCCAACAAACATAGTCAAAGACTGAGAGAAGGGCTTGAAAAAAATCAAACTGTTTTGAAACATGCTCATTGTTCAGAATGAGCTTAGCCTACATTAATTTATTTTCTCTTCAATTATTTGAGCTTCCCCTTCTTTATTCAGCATGTATTTTACAGGCACTATTTATGTACTTGATGCAGTGCATGTACTAGATTACTTTGCTGACTCAGTGTCTTAACTGGGAAATCATGAAGACGTGTGTACATAGCGTATCACTGTATCAACCTGAATATAATGTGAGTTTAAAGAGAAACAGATTTGGAGGAATCAAATTCCTCCTACAATTCTGAAATACTCTGCAAGGACTGATTGACCATGTAAGAGCCCAGGCCTCCTCTTTGACAGCTAGTTCAAACACATGGATCAGCACTGAAGCATCCCACTGCAGGGACTTTCTGAAAGAGAAAATCAAACTGGGAGCAACTCATTGATGCTAATGAAGGTTTGGAAGGACTAGTTTGCAGTTCACCAAGAAATCCCTATTTGATCTGTATATATACAGAGCTTCTAGAGGAGAGAGATAATGCAGTTACACACAATCCTGCAGAAACTCACCCTAGTTACTCAGACAGTAACTCACACCCACTGTCACAATTATAAACTGCAAGATACCTGGCAAGCAGATGACACAAGAAGTAGACTGAAGAAAAAAAAAAGACAGATCTAGGTACAGAGCTGGTGAAATAGACAGGCTGTCAGGCTGTGATCTAAAGGATCAATGTTTTTGCTGTGCTTTGGTTTTTTTCAGCAATACATCATTCAGACAAATGCAGCTCTGCTGATAACACTATGAACAAACTGGTCCCATCACAGTCTCATTTTTGCTTTGAGAGACAATGCTCTAACATTCATAGCCTGAATTTCTAGAGGATCTTTATTATACCAAAAAATATTTCCTCTTAACAAAAGGTCTATCTTTTCATTCTTATGGAGAGTCTTAAGGAAGTGAAAGTCCACTCCTGTTTTCTTAATGCTTGCCACAAACAGAACAAGATCTGAATGACATCATGAATGTGGGCTGACCTATGGAAATGCAATGCTCGAAGAAAACATTAGATCCCCAAAACTCCTATTAAAAGAAAAAA
Organism: Acanthisitta chloris; assembly: GCF_000695815.1. Taxonomy (NCBI): domain Eukaryota; kingdom Metazoa; phylum Chordata; class Aves; order Passeriformes; family Acanthisittidae; genus Acanthisitta; species Acanthisitta chloris. The sequence goes on along the minus strand of NW_008651076.1, from coordinate 64,595 downwards.
GTCTAACAAAAGGAAGACTGGCTTAACCAACCCTTCACACCACAGGGGGAAGCAATAGCTGGTTGAGTGGCCAGGAAAGGCTGTTCAGCATTCATGCACTTCAAAATGAGGACCAGGAAAATATTTCTCTGAATTTTCACTATTAGAGTCATAATAACAGTTTTAAAATATTTCTTTAATAGCCTAAATTGCTCTGCAGCAATAGAATCAGATTGATCAAGATTGGAAGAGACCTTCAAGATCATCCAGTCAAACCATCAACTCTATACTGCCACCGTAATCCCTAAATCACTAAACCATATCACCCAGTGCCAGATCCAGATGCCTCTTAAACACCTCCACATTGACTGGTATTACAAACAGAGCTGCTAGACACAGTGACTTATCTAAAAGCCTGAAAAAATTCTATTTTATATGGTCATCAGGAAAATCAAAAGGTAAATACAATTCTGTACACCCAGTGAAAATTTCACTGGATCACAGAATAGTTTAGGTTGCAAGGGATGTCTGTAGGTCACCTAATCCAATCTCCTGCTCAAATCAGGTACAATTAGACAAGATTGCTCAGGTTTATGTGCAGTTGTGTTCTGAGTATTTCCAAGGACAGAAATATCACAGCCACTTTGGGTAATCTGTTCCCATATTTGACCTCCCTCAGGGTAAAATATTTTTCTTGCAACTAATTGCAATTTCCTGTTGCAACTTGTCCTGTTACCTCTCATCCTATCTCTGAAAGACCTGTCTGACTACAAGACAGTCTGGCTCTGCCTTTTCTATACCCTCCCATTAGGCAGTCATAAACAGCAATAAAGCCTCCTCTTGGCTTTTTTTTTTAGAAGCTCCACAAACCCATTTCTTGTATGTTATGTGCTCCATCCTTCTAATTGTTTCAGTGTCCCTCTGCTGAATTGCTGCAGTATGTCAGTAGCCTTGTCCTGGGGGGCCCAAAACTGGACAGAGCACTCTCCCTGTGAGATCTCATAATTGCAAAGTACAAGTCACTAGTCATTCCCTGGGGCCTGCAGCTGTACTCTTGCTAACAGCATCTAGGGCACAGCTGAGAATTGCAAAGGGATTCCACTGCTGACTCATATTTACCAGCTTGCCCAGAGAAACTCCAAAATCCGTAAAGTTGTTTGCCAGCCAATCAGTTCTACACATCCATACAGCAGCTTGATTTTATTTTGTCCTAGATTGGGAACATTTTACTTTTGTCTTTGTTAACCTTCATCAAGTTACAGTCAGTCCATTTCTGCCTTGCAACATTAACCCTACTCTCCAGCCAGTCAAGTACTCCCCTAATTTGGGTATCATCTCAGATTCCTCAAAATACACTCTTGTCTCACTGTCCACCTTGTTAATAAAGACATGAAATACTGGTCCCAGTATCAAACCCTGAAAAACACTCTTAGCAATCACCAGCCAGACTTTATACCTTGGATCACCACCACTTACCCAGTTTACATTTCACTCATTTAAGAATATTATGGGAGACTATGTGGAGGACATAGCTAAATTCAAGGTAAACAAAACCAAACAAACCACACCAAAACAAAACAAAAAATGCCAAAAGAAAGAAAACAAAACAAAACAAACCACCAACTCTACCTCAAATCCCAAAGAAAAAAAACCCAAAAAACCACAAAACCTCCCCCACAGAACAACCAATCCCCTACCCCACAAAAAACCACAAGCCATCACACCCCAAAACTCCACTGCCTTCCTCTCTGCCACAAACCCAGACAGACATGCCATCAGAAGTCACTTGGGCCAGTCACATGATTTGCTGTTGGTAAATCTATGCCAGCTGTTCCCAAGCACTCTCTTGTCCTTCCCTTGTCTAGAGGTGGCTTCTAGGAGGGTTTGCCCCATAGACAGTGAGGTTCAGCTGCCCTGTAGTTCCCTGGAGCTCCCTTTCTTGCTCTTCCTGAAGGGCAGGGTGACATTCCCCTTTTTCCAGTCATCAAGAATCTCCCCTGGCTGTCATGTGCTTTGAATGATGAGAGAGAACAGCCTCATAATGACATCAGCCAGCACTCTCGGCACACTTGGATGCCTCTCATTGCAGGATTATTTCTATTCCTTCTGGATGTCAGTCTGCAGTTACAAAAACTGCAGCTATGTTTTGCAAGTGCTTATTTCACTACAAGCCTTTAAAGCAGCTGTGGTTTCTACTACTCACAGGATGACACATATATTAGAGTGCTTAGGAAATGAACACACTAACTTTTATGGTCTATATATTTTTGAGAACAAATGTTTGGAAACTAATACGAAGTGACATGCAGACCAAGTTATACTGACTGAGATCATTCCACCTATGTAGGATAACATACTATTTTAAAAGTAGAACACCGAACAATATCACTTTGGAAGATCCTGTTTGGCAGTGTTGTCTACTAAACTTAGTAACAGAATTCAAGACCTTTTTTTACTCCTTGCCAACATACTTCAGTAATTGTTTGCACAAACAAATGATTAAAGTTTTCATGTATTTATATAAATGCTGTACATTTGTATATGTTCATGGTAAGAAATGCTCTAACCATATGAAGCCGTAACGGGAACTTGATTTAAAGGATCACTTACCACAGACATGACATAGGTACTTACAACAAATTCCTGATCCATAAAATAATGTAAAAAACGTTTGGGCTATATTTGCATACTCCAAACCAGAGAAATTAATTGCACTTGGACCTCTCAACTCTTCCAGCAACTGATTTTTCACAAGCATTCAACATCTTTTGATTTTGGTTAGATTATTTTTTCCGAAAGTAAAACATGGTATCTCTCTCACTTACATAATAAGGTCCAATCAGAGCTGACATGAACTTTGATACAGAAGAGTTAAAGAAGTACCTTACCAAGCTCAATGCAGAAGATTCCAGAAATGTGTTAAATTTTAAAAATTCTACGTTTTATAAATTCTTCCCCTCAAAAGCACATTCATATTTCTTTATTATTTTATGTAATTTACAAAATCAGATCAGAGTTGAACTGCACTAAAAAATTAACAAGCTTTAGGAATAAGAACATTCCTTAATTACTTTTAAGTTACAATAATGAAACATTGTGGGTTTACACATAATTAAAACCAAAAAACTCCCATTCTCCTCCAACAACACAACATATGCACACATTTCTACTACCACCTTTCACATTAATTTTTAGGGTTACTTCAGAGATTTACCAAAACAATTCCATATTGAAACTAAGAGTTGTGGCCCAGCTATCTATATACTCTTTATTAACATTAGGATAACTTTTATGTTAGGATCCTCTACCATCCGCTTTATATTTTGATGTGAAGTCTGACAAAAAAACCTAATATCCACATGACTAACAGTGGCTTTCCATTTTATCTTCTGTGGTGAAGAAAGTGGAAGCCACAAATGGATTTATTCAAGGTTTTACTTTTCAGAAGTCATGCATCTGAAGGATGAAACTGTTTAGAACTTGGGTTCACTGAATTTGCTTTATTCAACTAAACCCATTGCATAAAAGCCTCAAAATCAGAACTGCTCCTTTTGCAGAAAATCCTTGGCCATCAACGCATTTACACAGGAAATATACTACCTGTGACTGTGGTAGGGTTTAGCAGTTCTACAGTTTGTACCAACCAGTTTATTTTGCTCACCTCTGCTACCATATTGATAAGCAAAGTATTTTGATACGAGGAGCATTTCAAAACAAGGAATAAGAAAGGTTGTGGCAGTACTAAAAGTTTCATTTAAATTATTCCTTCTTCTTACAGTATTAAAAACTTTGAGAGTTTCCAATAAAAGAGTGTAGCAGATAGAGCCAACCAATCATTAAACACCAAAGAAAGCATAAAAGGTTTCTCTCTCCCACAAAGCAAACTCTTGTCCTTGCTTATAAAAGAGGTCATTCTACCCCTATAGGGACCTCTGTTCTGAACAGCTTACTGGTGGAGCATAAACTAGCAGCCGTCTCGCTCGTTTTGTAGCTATAGTGCGTTAGCAAAGGGGAGAGGAAGGAGGAGAAGGCAAGGGAACAGTATAATAGGTCACTTGCTGCTGCAAACAGCATGATAGCTAAACTTATTATGAGTCCAGTTTCATTCTGCTAGAACAAGAGGCACTCAAACGGGCGTGAAGACAGTCAGGCTGCAGAAGTTTGCTTGGTGCCAACACTGCAGCATTATGCATCTTGCTTTCAAGGAGGATTAATGATACCATACATCATCATGATAAACTGCAGTTTGCAGCCAGTTTGAAGAGAAAGGGGAGGATTCTTTAAAAAATGGAGGGAAAAGAACATGAATTTCATGAGTTGGTCCCATTTTTCAGGCTGAGGAAGTTGTTCTTTAAGAGAGAGGTCTGTGCTTTTTCTACTGGTCACCTGCCTATGACCCTCTTATTTCCAGGCATGTGTGTAACCTACACAATGGCCTGTTTTGAAGGCTAGCACTGTGCACAAATGAAAAAAAAAATAATTTCCACTTAATCATTACACTTGCCAGCTGAAAAGAGATAAAACTAAAATTTGCCAGCCCATATACAGACCCTACAGGGATTCAGTTGGTTTTCAGACACAGTGGAAATCTACTGCCTGAGTTAACGCTATAAAAGTCATATGTCTATTAATGATCAGGGACATAATTGCCTGGTGTTAATTAGTTCTTTGCTGAACCAAGAATATTATTCAAGGAGCAAGTTCAATGATAGACAATGGTACATACACCAAGAAAATAAAGCATAAAGGAGTGTGTGACCATAGGGAATGGATTTGCAAAAAGATATTTAAATACCAAGGAAATCTATTTCAGAAAACACAGACAGGCATGAGTTTAGAATTGTTTTGCTCCCCTGTATGCTGCATACGGACATGCAGCTCCCTGAAATGTGGAATTATTTGTACTCTGCTCTATGCCTCACAGATACACTTTGTGAACTATTGATATGCACATGTTGTTCTGGTACTACAAACAGAGGGAGAATACTCGACCCCCCACCAGAAAGGTCAGTACACCATCCCAGAAATACCCCTTAGCTACTGAACAGAGAAAGTACAAATTTCCACAAACTTACAAACTGAAGAGCTAAGATTTATTATTTCTATGCCTTTGGTCAAAAGAAAAATGAAAAATCTGCATTGAGCTCTGAATTCAAAATGAGGCATATAAGAAATCTTGTTTATGGCTTTGGAATTCATTGGGAAAAAGAGAGTAACGTGCCACTCATTATAACATACGCTCGCTGTTTTCAACCCAAAACATAGACTATCGTTCTGCTGTAGATGAAATATCAGATGCAAAGGGTCACACACTGCACAAATTCAAGGAAATGGTCATGAGCTGTAGGCATATTACAGGATGCAGTGCTAATTAATGGAGGCTTTTTACTGAGTATCCATCTCTGTAGTGCTAATGAGTTTGGATTAATTTAAACAACATGTTTTTGTGGAAACTGATTAATTCTTGGGAAGTAACATGGCATACCAAGTTTCAATCATTAAAAATGTTTATAGCCAAGCTAAATAACTCTCTGAATCTGAGTGTATTATCATATAATCTACGAAAAGAGAATAACTTAGAAACTCTAGAACAGCAGCTTACACACAAGGAATCAGGGTGTGTTAGAGGTATTTGACATGGAAATTCATCCTCCATAGAGTATTCTGCCACCCAAAGTTTTTGCCTTTTCAAGATCTGAATCCTGTAGTCCATTTCATTCAATACTTTTTACTTTTTTTTTTTTTTTAAATAGATGAACAGTAAGAGTAGCAAGAAAACACATTTTGGGTATTTACATATGAGATTTTAAAAATCAGCTGAAAATTAGTTGGAAATACTTTGGCTTAAAGTAAAATGTTGGAATTTTACAGTGTAATCAAAAAAGGAAGATAGCTTATGTCTGTCTGTGACTGAAAAGCTAACAAGAATGAATAAATAACCTCTATTCTGCTACATATCCAAGGATCAGGGGAGACATGTTTTAGAATGTGTTCTAAATCACAAAAAAACCCCTAGAATTCACAAGAAAGTACTAGCATAAGGGACAAATATAAAAGTGTCAAATGCTTTGTTGCACACTACGTTATGAGCCAAGATATAATAATGTAAACCTCAAATGGCAATACAGAATACATAAAAACTTCAATAAAAAAATGGCCTGTTTTCCTTTGTTTTTCAGCAGTTCTCCTATTTATCATACTCATTTTACATTGATATCCTGAACTCGAAGGAAAACATTGATTTTAATTACAACTATTCTTTGCATAAAGTGCGAAAATAGCTCAAGAATCTGTCAAACTGATGTATCATTAAAAAAAAAAAAGCAGGGAAAAGAGTCAGCATGTGCAAGGACAAGGTGGTCATCTAAACACAGAATGCACTCCAGGGATCCTAATTCCATAAGACAACAATACAGAGGAGTAAAGACCATTTCCAAGGACGATAATCCTTATCTAAAGTTACATCCTCACAATAGCAGAGATAACTCCATTCATTCCTTATGGCCTGCATCCACAAGTATGTCAACTTGTTGCTGTGCCTGCCTATAAGCTAAAAGAGCTCAGTAGTGAGTCACTAAGCAACAAAACTGTGGTGTCATGTTTTCCTTTTTTAAATGAGAAAAACAATAATCAAGAAAATATACATTACAAATTACAAAGTCTGCAGATGGAAATAACTTCATAATCCCCTGATTTCTGTCCAACCCCTCTTTTAATGTTCAGTAATATTTACAATATTTTCTCAAATGGATGGTATTTTCTCTGCAACTCTAAATGTGCCAACTTTACCAAAACGGAGAATGCTTGAGTTGCACTAGTAATATAACTTTCCCATTTCTAAATCATGAAGTTGTTTAATTATATCCACTGAATTCTCAGTACTCAAAGCCTCTTTGGTGTGTAATCACCTTAATCTAAATTTATTTTAAGCATTCAGTGATAGACCACAAAAATATATCACCAGCAGAATGCAATTAAAATCTGTTGGAGATGTCCACAGGGAGGTCAAAGTGAACTCATTTGAGGGTTTTGAAGGATATTAATGTATTTTTCTCATACAGATTAATGCTTATAAAAGTCTCATTCTAAACATAAATTTACCTTTTGCTGAACTTATGTCAATATAGGAACATGAATTAAATCTAAATTAAGGGAGATGAGCTTCTATCCAGGAATTTTGAACAAAAGAATATACAAAGTGAAATTACTGAATCTTTTCAAAAGCAGAATCCAAACAACAGCCTAGTCACTCAGAAAAAGTTTACTATTCCATCCATTAAAAAACCCACTTAATAGATGACACTATGAAAAAAAAACTTTAAGAAAATTATTGAAATAAACTAGGAATATCCCCATTTGTTAAACAGCTTTTCTTTAAGCAGTTAGTAGAAGTCTAAAAGTGTTACATAAGTTTACCTTTGCCTTCATTTAAAGTTTTTTGAAATGTGTTCCTTATACCTATTACAAACACCTCTACAGCCTAAATTTAACTCTGAAAGGCACAACCCACCAAGGCAATTTGAGGAAAAAAATTATAAAGGTATTAAACTTCACAAATATTACAACAGCTGCTCAGCTGTACTGTTAGAAACCCATCATTAGGGAAATCTTAATTTAAAAAAAATACGCTTGCCTTAAAGACTTCTTTAACGAGTGATTCCTAACACTAGGAGATCACATTTCCCTTCAAACCAAGTAAAAGCATTTCAAATACTACTACTCTGCATGGCAGTTTTAATGGCTGAGGAATTGTGCAGCCCTTACTTGTTCTTTTATTTCTCAAGATGGCTTTTCCATCAGGACTACTTCCCTCATTTCACAGAGAGTTTGGGTTTAGGAGACTCATCCAACACACAAGGGCCATGTCAAAGCACCAGTTTATAGGTGACTAAGGAGAGGATGTATATTTGATTTTAGAAAGAAGAGGAGCAGTGAGGGAAGGCTGAGCTCCAAAGCCTGACTGCAGTGCGCAGACACACGCTACAGGTTCACCAGGACGGGAGCATGCAAAACATCACAGGAGTTAGTGAGTTTTGCAATTTGTCTGGTATGATACTCTTAAATGACCACTGCCTACCAGATGTTTCAAGGGGCGTGGGAAAATTAATTTGGAGAAAAATTCTTCCAGGCAGCATCAGTTATCAGTTCTGCCAGTCAGCATGGACATGCTGAGGAAGCTGTACTAAAATTTTAAAATATTCAGCCTTTCAATGCTTACAATAATATTAGCACAGAGTGTAGATGACTAACCCACTTAATAGTAGGACTGCAATCAAGGTACAGAAATCTATGACTGATATGTGGCTTCAGAATTCCACAAATACATTATTTTTAGAGGAACTTAGAGAATAATTTTCTTTCAGGACTCTACGAGTCCTGAAGATGAATTCCAACCCAAACCTTCTAGAGGAATCACAAATCAAACACAAATGCTATTCAAAAATGTTTCTCATTTTTCTGAAAGAAATATGATCCAATACATAAAGGAGTACTTTTTTGCATATGTTCGTGTTTTCTGATAATGATAGATGGGATATTTTGTAGAGTAGTTTTACTAAAATGCCAAATGCATATCACTAAGTCGGATAAAGAAATAAAATACAGATGATGCACTACAAAGTCATCAAATATCCAACCCAAAGCACGACTGAAAAAAAAAATTTATACTATAATATAGTCTGCCCTGCTGTGGAAGAAACATGCTGCATGTACATAGGCCATTTGTCACTTCTGCATATGGAACAAGCTAGCTCAGCAATGCTAGAATCAAGAAGATACCTAATGAAAGGTCTGTTCTTAGTCTGTTTTAGAAATGGGAGAAATGTAATTTCTTACGCAGCACATCTTGACTGCCAATAATTCCTTTTTAACAACATGCGCTTTAGCCCTGGGTCATGTGCTGCAATTTACAAATAATCTAATAAAGGGTTTATAGTAACTCTTAAGTCATAGCATTACACATCTTTTTGTTCCTACATAACAATAACAACAATTTGGATGCAACTTAGAGTGTGTTAAATACCTTTATTTTGTTTATCTATGAACGAAAACAGTTGGCTAATAGAGATGGGAATAAAGTGGCTTTTTCGGTTTACCACGTTTTCACCAAGATTCCTTTCTAGTATTTCTCCTATCTCTAGCCTCTAGTAAAATACAGAAAATTATAACCTATTTCAACCTTTTGCCTCAAAAATTAAAAAGATGCCATAAGTTCTAAATACAGATCCCAGAATGCAGTGAAACACGTAAGCATCAAACCAAAACTGATGCACAGAATGAAAACACTTTCCTGAAACCTACAGAGAAGCTCTAGACATACCTGCAGATCTTAGCTCAGACACTGTTTGAGGCTCTGCCATGGCAAAGAAGTCGTTTAAGAATGAGCATGAACACATGAACACAAACAGAAATCACAGAAATGAGCACAACTGACTGTGTTAAATAACACCACAGAGTATTAACTGCAGATTGGCACAGAAAAATAAACTGAAACCTCTTAAAAGAAAATTTTCAAAAGAAATACATTCCTTTCCTCCAGTTGAACAAAACACGCAGTCAGCTTGGGATTACAGTAAAGTTTTCCCTCATTTGTTTAGGGTTAGAGTTACTATTCCAAGAAGGGTTTGGATGCGACTCTTACTTATAAAATATTAGTTTAAATCAATCATGTTCATTTGTAGGAATACAGGAGAAGAGGCAACTCTGCACTTCTATTTTTTTGAAACAACTTCTGTTTTGCTTTTACTAAGAATGGAGTTATTAGATCCCAATACTATTAACTGAATTCCACTCAAGTCTCCCATGTGGACTCAATTCCTTACATTCGTATTTAAAAAATACAGCTTTAACCAGGATACCCAAGAAAAGAAGGCTTGCATTATCGCGCTGTGCATGTATCATTCTATCTCACTAACTTCTGAATCCATTGACCAATTTCTATCAAATTTGACAGAAAACTAGAATTCTCAACAACAATAAGTGCCCACAAGTTTCAAGAGCACTAGTAACCAGCTAGAGAAACAACCCCCAAACATGTGTCCCACTTTAAAGGGAAGGCAGGAAGGACTCTGCCACTACTCAGTTTCCTTGGGTGCAGCCACCAGACTGGGATATCACAGGCTCCATGAAGAAAGAAGCAGGGTTCATACCGGTAGAGAAGTCTATCAGCACCACAGGGCACCAAACAGGCCATACTGCATCACAAAAAAGCTGGTCTTCAAACAAACACTGTGAGCACTGCACAGTTAAAAGTACAGATTCAAAGGAATTTGCAACTTGCAATTACAGTTACTTGTCCAACTACTTTAGTTTACTTCTACTTAAACCTAAAGAATAGTATGTGACAATAATCAATAGTATGGGACAGTTAAATGATTCACCATCTTCAGGTTGTTAATATTCTTTATCACTAGGGTTCCAAGCAATTCATCACACCATATGCTTGAATGCAAGCCACTGGAGCAATAGTTTTTCTGCATATTCTCTCTGTGTATGTTTCTATGCATGACAGAACAAATATTGAGACTATGTGACAGTCTCTATTTTATTTTGCAGGTCGGTTCCAACACATTTAACCACAATGCATATCTCCTCTCTTTCCTCCCCTTCAACCTGCCCTGTCGATGACCTTAAATGCAATTTAAATGAACCACTCTCTGCTCATAATGAGAAATAATTCAGCCTCAATAATGGTTTGTTAAAGCCTCTCTCACAGAAGAAAGCACACATATCTTTTCAATCATTTTGAATCATATGAAGACTTTTCGGCTTAAAATAAATCATTCACTAGTGACGTTAGGGAGACTGGATGTAAGTCAAAATTCAAAGTAAAAGAATTTATTTGTTCCAGGCCTTAATTATGAATTTTACGTAAGGGAATCATAGTCTGAGCAAGTTCTGTGCTGCAATTTCAGAATGACTAAGTTTTGCTGCTCTCCCAGATTGAGAGGAAGGATTTAATATTTCTCCTCACTGCCCACTAATGCCTGTCCCCCCCATATAAAACAGCACACAAAATACACAAAATTAACAGCCAGCACAAATTGCACAAATAAATTCACTTCTAAATAACTTCAACAAAGACATTAAATACCAAATTTCCCTGAAGTACTCTGAAGTGACTACAGACAGATCTACAAATGGATTCAGTCTCCCAGCTTCCACTGGTATCTTTGAGTAGTGATATTTACAAAGGTATTTAAACACCTCTGAGTTTATTTTCTGGATATATGAACAGGGAACCTTGTTAGTACATTTTGTATGCACTCTGTAAATCTTCAACTTCACTTGAGAGCTTCTGCTATCTTTTTTGCTTAATCTAACTACTGAAACAGAATGATATAGAAAGACTGAAATTCTGGATAAGAAGCAAAAATTTGGAAAAACGGACTCCACTTTAGGCCGGATAAACAATTTAACATGTAAGGATCACAATGGAAAAGTGTTACTGATTTAGGGAAGGATAATTCATACGAAAGTGTCTGCCTCATTAAAAACAGGATCATAAAACAAAAAGCTCTGTGCTGCTAGACAAACTGCATTGTGTCTTGTAGAAGTGTCAAGGCTTGGCAAACATCCAGTTGCTGAAACATTGCCAGGCACATCAGATATATATTAATGCAGGATAATCTGTAAGAAAAGCATTCTTTCATAAACATTTTTTTCTTTGTAAAACCATCAATCAACTTCCTTGCTGAGCACCATGTGGCTCAGCTTAAGAGATCCTCAGGAATGCTTCAGTGTCTATAAACCACTGACTTACTTCACAGACTTGGTGCCTTTCAGTGCCCATTGTCCTAAGTATTTGCTGAAGTTATTTGGCTGACTGTCAGCAGCTAATTCTGATTTGTAACTTGGGAAACCAGCAGCAGGAGGTTGCTCAGACCTGACTGGTGACATCCTCAGCACCAATTAGCCAAGGTGCAGACTGCCAGTAAAGAATTTTTTGCAGTTCCAATTATTTAACAGGAACAACAGGAAGATAGAGGACTACCTAAACATCTGTCAGAAAAAAAAGCTAACACAAGCATCTTGTTATTTAGCACACCTTAAACTGCGAAGAGAAACAAAACAATACGTGTTTCTGTGTGAAAGCTGTATTGCCTAATTAAGATAGATTTGAACAAATACAAGTGCATTGGCAATTCAAGACACTGGTATTGTAAAAATAAAGCAAAGCACAATGTTTCCAAAGAAACCTTACTACAGAACAGTCATTTTACATGACTTATAAGGATTAACTCACCTATCCAGGGAATAAGTACACTGAAAGAATGGTTGAAACTATTTCTACACCTAAAGGGACTCTACTAACATTCTGTGGAGTTCTTCTCAAATTATCAATGCCTGCCTCTCTATTCCGTAGGAATAAGGTAATTTACTTAAGCATCTGATCTTTGAGGCTGCTCACTAGCTTTTAATCCAAAGCATTCCAATGTTACTACTTACAACCTATGTTCCAATTTCATAACATAAATTAAAGCACTGTTATTTCTACATAATTTCGCAAAAGTTAGGATGAGGAAATTAGCATCATCATTGTTTTAGTCAGTGGGAGAAAATATAAGCAACTTCACTATAGCAGTAACTACTGGATTAATAATTTGCAGCAAGATTTATGAAACACGAGGGAGTAGATGATTCCATGTAATGGTAATAATGAATCTCATCTCAGATACAGGAGTAACTCGAATACAATCCAATTTAGAGGCAACTAAAAACCTGAAAGATTTTTGATGGCTTATATATCACCAATTTGCTGCCTGTATGAAGTTCTAAACAAAGTGCTAATTTAAAGAAATAATGCAAACTACTGCATATATCCTGCATTACTGTTTTTGCTTGGACATGTCCAGTTGGCTTGCAGCAGCTACCCTAGGTGCTTATTTAGATGAAAAGAACTCAGTAGAAACCTATTACAGAACCTTGACAAATATTCTGAAGTTATAGTATTACCAAAAACAAAGACAAAAAAAATGTGCCTAATTTCAAGATAGATTGTGTGTGCATATACTACAGCTGTGGTGTAGTCTGGTCATATTTAATTTCTTTTTAAATGGTTCTTTGAAAGGAGCTGCATCACACTCTGTAATATTAACATTATTTGTTGATGCTTGAATGATCTCAGTAAATAAATAACATTCATCTTATGCTACAAAGAGCACTTAATTAGCTCTCTTTTAAATTACAAACACTTCATGGCTATGTCACCCAATGAGATACGCTTTTTATTTCAAATAATTAATGCATTTTAGGAATGAGAAAATAAAGTGCTTTTTTGAAATAGTGCCCTTCATCTCATTCCTGTTTCTATAACTAAAAAGTCAGTAGGTAACTTTTCTCCTTATCATAATTAGTTCTAACGTGATAAGAATGAATATGAGTCTAATCACAGAATCACAGAATGGGTAAAGTTGGAAGGCACCACAGTGGATCATCTGGTCCAGCTTCCCTGCTCAAGCAGGACCCTTCTAGAGCATGTGGCATAGGATTACGTCCAGACAGTTACTGAGTATCTCCAGTGAGGGAGACTCCACAACCTCTCTGGACAAACTGCTTCAGCATGCAATCAGTCACCAAGTAAAGAAGTTCTTCCTTGTATTCAGGTGGAGCTTCCTGTGCATCAGTTTCTGCTCACTGCCTCTTGTCCTACTGCTAGGCACCACCTAGAAGAGCCTAGCACCATCCTCTTGACACCCTTCCTTCAGATACTTGAATAAATTAATGAGGTTCCCCTCTCAGTTGTCTCTTCTCAAGACTGAAGAGGCTCAGCTCCCCCAGCCTTTCCTCATAAGTGATGTGCTCCAGTTCCTCAATCTTCTCTGTTGCTCCCTGCTCAAAATCAGTGCCAGGTACTCTACAAACATCAACCCAATGCATCTTTTCTAGAAATCACACTCTTATGTCACCAATTTGGTAACTGGAAATGAAAAGCATATGTATACGTGATAGCTCTCAGCAGACACATTTGTCTGGAGCAGTTATTTCATGGGATATTTTTCCTTCACTCCTCCCTTCTAAGCCACCTTTATAGACTGAAATTATGACACACCAGTTTCAGCATTGCTTCAGCCAAAAGGCAGGTCTTGGTAGACACCTCTCCATCAAACACCAATACTGCTTTGCAGACAAAGTCTGACAATCAATTCTACTTGCATTTCCAAGTTGTTCTGCTTCTTCCAAGCCCTTGTTTTGCTTCTAATGGTCCTATCCTACAAGAAATTGTGAAGTATCTACATTGGCTCGACAATAGTCCGACTCTTCTATAGGCTGCATGTTTATGGCCTCTACCTTACCTTTATACAAAACCAAACAGGAAGATGAGGAGTCAAGCTTTTATTTCTTCTTTCTTAATTGTCAGTTTTCTGTTGAGAAACAGCTTTCTTATGTGGCCTCCTGTTTGGCTACTCAGTAAGCAATGTAATCAGTTGGAAACAGTAAAGCAACGTAAAGCAGTTGGAAGGAAGAGCATGCGAGAGTGGAGAGCCCTGACACTGACCACAGCTGCAGACAAGCACCCTTGGAATGAATGGAAATATGTATTCAGGGTTAAAAAAAAAAAACAAAACAAAACAAAAAAGGATGGGATCTTAGGTAGTCAGAACTTTTCTCCAGCCATCTATTTGTCTTCTCTTCCATTCTGCAGTGAAAAGGATAAAGAAACTCACTAACAGTGATTAAACCTAACCTCTCTGCACCCTTAAGGCTACTTTGAAAGTGGATAAGCTCTCCAGATGTTCACAGAGCAGTCAGCATCTTAGAGGAGAGGGCACTGTAGGAGCCAGTACAAAGGGCCAGGAGTGGGAGGAGACTGAAGTTGTCTCCTGGAGCTCACTGCTAGCTTCTGTTACCTTTGAAAGCAAATCTTCACACTGAGCCTGTTCATTTTAGGGCTTCTTTCCCCTTCAATGCACCTCACATTTTCCAAGATCAGGTCAGTACCTGTTCAACAACAGTAGCTTCTGTGTTCCACTTACAGGCTCCAAAATTTCATCTGCCATAAGTGCTGCAAAGTGGTTTTCATTATACATACAAAGTTGATAAAGAGGATATAGAAAAAGTACTGTAATAGCTACAATTCCAAGTTCAAACCTAGGACGGTGCAAATCAATTCAGACCTGCACTACACTAAAGGACATGAATGATATTTAACTTCTCCATTCCTGATGCAAGAGTGTAATCCCTACCGAGCTTCACTGTGGCTTAATAATTGATATGCTGCAAAAACATTCTGCATAAAGAATGCATCTATTAAGTATTTAAACTAAGTATTTAAAATTAAGTATTAAAAATACTATGAAGAATTTAAACCATAAGAGATTAAATACCTTTGAGCCCCAAATTGCATGTTATATGTAGGTGAGTCTCGCATTTGATTCTGGTAGCATTAAATCTACATTCTTAATGGAAGCCCCTGACACATGAGGGACAGCTTGTACTTATGTCAATGTCAATCCTTTTGGCTACGTGAATTCACATGTTTGTTATACTTTTTCCATAATTCAGTCAACACATAGACAAAACAGTTCATATGGATTTCCAAACAGTTCTCAAATGACCTTCAAAAATAACTTGTAGAGAAAGTAATATCTCACAGGACCAAGGAACTGATGCCTCCTCTGGACTGCCTTGCTGCAGATAGGAGGCAAATGTTAGGAATAATTTGCCAGTCTTTACAATAGAGAGAAATTACCAGGTTTATACGAGGATTGGTGTGTTCAACAGCCAAACAATCTGAAAAAAAAACTGAATAGGAACACAAGAACAATTTGTGATGACATAAAATAATCGATAGGAAGTACCAACTTGATTCACTGTAACAACTTGCAGAGGCCATACTGAGTTCAGAGGTAATACTGATACAGTCAATGAAAGTGCATGCAGGTAAAAACAAAATAACACATCACCAAAAAAATTAAATTCTGCCCTGAAAAAGATAGGTTCAAAATTATGTACTACAGCCTGGATAAGGAAGATAAATTTTCTCTAGATATTTTTTTGGAAAGCATTATCTGACTAATTAACACCAATCAAAAAAAAGTTGGCAGACTGTTAACACTGAATAAAGAAAGAATACAAAACTAAGGGGAAGCCAATGCTATGTGTCTTCACACATCCTTGGTATTCCAAAATTCTGAATTCCATCGTGACATTCTTTCATTAATGTTATCATAAAGAAGACTGTAATAAGGCTGACACAAGAAAATGGACCACAACTCAGTTCGAGAATGACAGATGTGTAGGAGAATACAACAAAGATCTACAAAACCATGAACTTGCAGAGAAGATGGTCAGGAAAATGCCTATGCACTTATTTTCACTATTTAGGAATCTAAAACTCAGTACACCCAGTGAGTTTCTCGGGCAGTAGCCTTAAGTAAAAAGAAAAGTTTTCACACAGTACATTATTGATTACAGAAACTATGGAACTCATTACTATAGGCTGCTGCAGAGACTTGAACAGTAATGGTCTATAGGAAAATTTATGGAAGAAGAGGCTATTAAACATGATTTTCATACTACAGTCTCTGCTATGGGAGGACTCTAGAAGCTGGGAGGCTATGCAAGGCTTAAGCTAAGCCTCACCTTTAGTTGCACACTTCTCTCACTGTTCCCAAAACTTCCAGTACTGACCACCACTGGAAAAAAGTAGCACAAGCTTACTGCATATTCATGGCAGTTCCCTGGCACAACAGAGCAACACTTACTTATGATACCTACTACAGTCATTTGTCAAGGTGTAAACAAGGCAGGAGAAAATGCCAAGTTAACTGATTAGAGATGAATCCACAACTTTATAATAAAAGACAGTGTACTGAATAGCAATTCAAAAAATAGCTGCAATTTTCATATCCTTGCTATTCCAGGCTTTTGTCTCAATTTAAGGGAAAACTGGGTGTAGGTAAGACATAATGGGGAACCCTATATTCTAAGGCAAAATCAAGTATAGATATGGAGTTCCATTCTGCTGACACATATTGTCAAGCTGAAAACATAAACCAACTTAAACTGAAACGTCACATTGGGAAAAAAGGTAGGTGAGCTCTACCTAAGCATTTACTAGCAAAGCCTTATTTAAAGTAGATCACTTCTCTTAGCAAAAGCAAATCTTTCTATTTAAAGTATTAAATTATTTGCACTAGAAAAGCTGAGACAAAGACATGCAATTACGATGCTTAAGTGTTTGAATTCAGTCTAGCGATGTGTATCAGAATGTCATTAGGCATCTAAAGAGAGTATGAACACGCAAAACCAATGAGAATCATGTGTCACAGAGCATGACATGATGAAAGCATGGCAGAGAGCATCAGTGCTAAGTGCAGACAACTGTGCCACCTGGATCCAGGCAATAAGATGACCACGACTTTGTTTTATTCCAAGGAAAAAGAACTGCCAAAAGCTAAGAGGTCTGGGCTTGCTTAAAAAAATACTCATTCAACTGAGATGATTTTAGATGAAAGAAAATGGGAACTGTGTAATTATATACACTTACCTTGACAAATAGAAAGCAATCTGTGATTAGAACATAGTAATTAGTTACAAAATGCTTCCCATGGATTTAATTACCCATCAGTCTACATGTTTCTTAATTACTTTTATCTCATTGCATCAGTAAAAATTTCTGCCTGGGGCAACTGCCACTCACTTATTTACACAGCTTCTAGTTTTTACAGTGAATATATTATAGCAACATGGCCAAACAATGCTAGAATTACAGTTTCAATTTCTCGCATAAGAAATTTCTCCCTCAATTTTGTATGGAAATTATTTTCTTAGGTTTGAATTCAGACCTAACTTTATTATCTGTGTCTTCAGGAAGTTTCAAAGCATCCAATATGGTATTTAAAAGAAATTCAAAGAAAGACTACAAGTTCTCAAGCTGAAAAAAAGGCAAAACAACCACTAAAAAGCCACATTATATTCACATAACTGAAAAACTGGTTGACAGGCAAAACTGTAAATCTAGTAAACACTTAACTTTTCAGAGAAATGTATAAGATTTTGAAATTTGAATAAATCTTAAGGTATAAGAACTTCTGAGGAAACAGAACTGACTTCAAAACTGTTGTGTTATTGGTAAGAACCTCCATCATAAGCAAGTCCCCCTTGGCATCAGTATTAGTTAAGGTCAAGGGATATGATCAAGTCACCCAACCTACACAGAGTAGACAGATGTCATAATGATTCACATGGACAGAGAATAATTACGAAATATGAAAACAAATTTAAAGTTGCAGAAGTAATAAGAATATCTGATTTGTCTTTACAAAACCCATAAGGGTCAATTAATTTGCTTGTATTTTGGGTACAGTCACTTCTGCTGTGGTTACATGTTTTTTTGTCTGACAACAGACTCTTTGCAGCAAGAACTTTAGCCTTCAACTGACCCTTGAACTGATGGGCAAAATACTCCCAGTATGAAATAAATAACTATTATGCATTGTATAAATTTATATAAGGTAATGTCTAACGACAAAACTAATTTTGTCACAGTTGAACTTTTCAGAATTTATGAACAGCAAAAGCATAAATATGGCTTAAGTGGAAAATGTCAAAAAGTCCAAATGACAAAAATAAATATACCTTGCAATGGGAAAACAGTAGAGTTATTCTAGCAAGAAACGAGAGGAAATGCTGGTTCCCCTAGGTGGTAACGTATTACTTACTATATTTTTCCCAAAGAAACTTTCCTAAATATTAAACCAATGCCTTCTCTATTGAAATGAGGTTTTTTGGATTGGGGGCTGTTGTGGTTTTGGGGCTTGGTTTATTTGTTTGTTTTGTGGGGGTTTTTTATGTGATTAATATATCATAGTGGACTTTGTCTGCCTCTCTATGCCAGTATTTCTGTAATTTCTCTTCCACATTATTATTTCAGATACTATCAATTTCATGTCACATTTGCATATGTTTATGAAGTAATGAAGAATAAAAACATTAAAAAATGTCTATCAGATGCTATCTTGCTGTATGCTTTCCTAAATGTTTCTCTGCCTATCATTTTAAGACTTTAGTTTTTTTAATACAATGCCAAATGTGCCTTTAGCCATATTAATTGAAGTGTGTGTAAAAGACTGCACCTCTTATATTATGCTTTTATTTCTAGAAAACATGCCAGCTTAGATTTACTTTCTCATGCATATAGGTATTGAAAATTTTTCCATGAGAGTAAAGGAAGGGGTTGGTGTGCAATCTTCTAGCAAGAAAAAAAAGCAAAATCAGTCCTTGCACATAAGCAAGGAGAAATAGCAATATGAAGCAGTAAGGTCAGCTAGCTGAGGCAAAGTTGCAGCCAACATCAAATGCATCCTTTGAAGACCTGGGACACCTCACCTGCCTTGCATAGTATCATCCCTTTGCCTGGCTAGCAAAAATCCCAGGTTACCGGTATGAGTCTGAACATACATGTATCAATACTGTCATCAAAGCCAGATTTTCCTCTTAGCTTTAGTAGTTAAAAATCAATGAGTAAAGCAATCTTAATGTGCAAAAGTTGCAGATCTGTTGAATTATTAATAAGCAATACAACTGTAAATGCTTTTGTTCACCATTCTTCAGTGCACTTGCAAATGATTTCAAAACGAAAGGTGCTGAAGCATGAAGATTGTAGGCAGCCATTGCTTTCTGAAATCACAGTGCAGGGAATTGGTGGAATTCTTGCTTGCCTGGGTTATAATCAGACATTGTGAACTTTCCTTGAAAGCAGACTTCAAATTCACAGGGGTCCCCAGCCTTCAATCAAGAGAATGCTTGAAACGACCTCCATCTGCCATTTTAATGTATTCTTCCCAAAGACTTCCATAAATATTTAATATAAGAAACGCACTGTTTAAACACAATGAATAGCTTGTGAAATTAAAATTGGCTGACGGATTACACGATATAATACACAGTAAATAATGGTAGGGAAACCATAGGCAGAGCCACACACTTTCCTTCTGCTCTTCCACTAAATGAATCAGAAAGGAACGTGAAGGCAAATTTCATGACACCCTTATTAAAGATATAGCAAGCCTTGCACGACAGCCTCAATACAGAGCATGTTCCTAATCTCATATGTGCACAGGCACACAACAGACATTTGCCTGTCAGCTGTGGAGAAGACAGATACAGAATCTTTTCTCCTTTTTTTTTCCTGAATTGCTTCTTTGCAAGGCAGTAAGCCTTCCTCCCCAGCCTCTTCAAAGCCATGCAGTGATAAAGCTGAGAAGACAAAGCTCTGTCCAAGATTTTAAGTTGGGGCTTAAAAGGATGCATAATTAAATGACACAATTTTGAAAAACACTGGAGATCATATGACACTAAAGCCATAGCAAATGCTTTGCAGGCTGCCTGACATACAGCCTCAACCAAATCACACTGAGACAACTGCATTAGCAAATCCATCAACAAAGCACATCCTAGCATTTTTTTCACACGTTTGCACATTCTGGAAAAGCAGTTGTATGCAATTTACAAAAATCCCAAATTTAAACATTCCGAATGAGCTTAGCAATGTATGCTGCCTGCTCTGTGTGCCTGCATTTGATATTTATATACCAATACATATACACACAGACACAGGAAAAGATACAAGTTTGTGTTTCCCCTACCACATTCACTATTTTGACTCCTTATAGCATCTGAAACACCTAAACATAAAAGTACAAATATTAAAAATATTTGTATGTTTTCAACCCAAAATTATACCTTTTAAATATTTTGAAATACGTATCTTGTGCATAACATCAGAATACACTTTTTGACTCCAACCTAGAGTGTTTGTTTATCAGTAAATAACAAGTGGGCATTGTTTCTATAAAAAATGGTTATTCTGTAGAAAACATTATGCCCTTGGCAGAAAAAAACCCAACAACCCTGAATATGTATGAAAACAATTCTTAATCCTAAGTGGAAGTGTATATCTAGATAAGATTTAACTCCATGAACACACAAATATGAAACAAATACTGGAATTCACTGAAGAAACCAACCCTAGCATTACTTACATGTGTATACACACATATGTGTGTGTGTGTTTGGATGACACATATACATATTGTTTTGAAGATTACTCAAATCCAGCACCACAGACTTCCATGAAAGCACCAATAAAAACATATATACCCTAGTAGAACACTGCAATTGCAGTCTTTTTATAGTAATTTTATATAATTGGTTTTTACTTATATCAAAAATTAATTTCAAAGCATATTAATTATAGGAAAACTAACTGTTCTAACAGATGCCTTTTTTTATTATTAATATTTTGATTCCTGCTTACCTACAATATCAGAAGAGGATACTTTTCTCATTTTTAACACTCAAAACTCTATAAACAATAACTGAATATCATTTTAAAAAGAACTTACAGATCAAACTGATACCTTAGCATTGCCAAACTCTCCCTCTGGATACACACATATCTGCTTCTAAAAAAGCTCTTTTACTGAGATTACTACACCAAGTGTATTTTCTGTACAGTATGCAAGGCAGTGTCTTGAAACTAGGTGGATTACCTACTAAACAAGGTTTCTAATCACTCTTGATTCAAGGACACAAATCCAAACAAAATCTACTACACGTACCTTGAAAATTATTTTTGGCTACCCTACACATTACATCTCAATATAGAACATAAATGCATGTACACATATGTATAATGACATATCTTTAATAGGCAGCAGTTTCTGTTAGACAGATGAGTGTGTGGCAGGGCCCAAGATGATAATCAAGACAGCACTTAAAATCCCTTCCCAAATTTCAGTTCAGCCAGAAGCAGCAGTAGATTCTAATACAACACAGAGCAATATGAAATGATGGGAAGCGTCTGTTTCTCCCGGTTTTATTCACAAGCACATATTGATGGGTTCTTGGTCAAAAGAAAGGAGAAGGGAGAAAGGGAGGGAATCATACTAATCTTTGGAAAAAGGAGAATAATAAAGAATAACCCTGAACATGCAGAAAATTTGCGAGGAGACAGAGTAGGAGGAATGCAAAAGTCACAGAATAACAGAGGTCACAAATCTGGTGTTTCCGAGTGGCTCAGAGTACTAAATCTGAATTTAGTCTTGACCCTGGAGAGTAAAAATGTTCTCCCGTTGTTCAGACCCATCAAGCAGATCATAAAAATTAAGATCTATAGAGATGCTCCTACTTATAAGGGCAACTGCTCTTTATCATCTTCACTGCAATTAATTCAAAATATTTAAAGAAGTCCATGAACTAGGAAATTACTGCTTTCAAGAACAGATTACAACATTAGATAGCAGTGGCTTAATTTGCATTGCTGACAAGAAAATCCAGAAAACTCATTAATTTTACAACAGATACAACTCCTTATTTCATTACCTTGTTAACAGGTTTTTTTTTTGCTTAACGTCTTCTTTTTGGAAGAAAAGCCTTCCTTCTCTCTCATCTAAACCTAATGATCTTGTCCAACAAAACCATTTAGCTACATTCAGTTGGATGAGTTTCCTGCAAACAGGTAATAAATAAGTATCTAGCTACAACTACCAATGCAGTGACACTCAAAAAACACAGTTTTTTATGTCAAAGTATATCACTTATATGTTATTTCCTTTTCAAGATATTTGTAAAACAGTTAATAATTTAAAGTGCTGGAAACAATCAAATTATGGGTTTTTTAAAAAATGTTACATTGCCTGAATGCTTATTAACTTTTCTTCCCTTGTAAGTGACATGTGTAAACCTAATTTTGGAAAATTAAGCCATTGTATCACTAGCAAAAAATTAACAGACAACCCAAACAAGGCTCCCAAATGACTGACTTGCATTAAACTGAAAACTAGGTTTATTCTCTTGCTGGTAAAAATCTTCTGCTTTCAGAAAGATGAAGACTGACAGTGGAGGCACAAAGTTTGGCATTCTCACAGCTAGCAGCATGGGCCAGTTAAAGAAGCTATGCCCAATAATTTCTGTTTTAAATAAATGGTGCCTGTAGACAACGAGCTACAGAAAAAATAATTCTTAAACCCTAAACTCTAGTTATTTTTACACCAAGTTAAAGAGCTGGACATTATTTCTATTAGAGGAACACAGCCATCATAACTGAGTATATACCGTGACCTTACACAATTCCACCAGTTCGAAGAGTTTACAAACATTATGTTATAGACCATAAAGTGTGAATTGTTCCATTCATGAGAAGTGAGAAGAAGCAGATTCAGTGGTAAATCAGAGGACAGGAAGCCCCTAGGTGGGTAGTGCCATGCTGAAGATGGCACAGCTGTTTTCCTAGAAGGAAAGAACTCAAAACAAGTCAACAAATGCTTATTTAATAAATGTTTATTTATTAAAAAATCTATTTTATAAGAATTAAGAACAGTACTGAAGAACAAGACAGTACAATACAAAGAATATCAAAGGCAAAGGCCTTTGGTATTCTCAGCATCCTAAATGAACTACATCGATATCTCAGAGCAACTGGAAAAACATATTCTGAATCATATTACTGCCTGAATGGTGTCTATGAAATTTTGCTGACTTATGAATCAAAGTCCATCTTTTCCCACCAGGTCAATATCCAGGACATAAGTGTTTTACCTGACTTGTGGAGTAGTCGAGGTCCTCCACAGACCTATAGATTCACAACATGCAGCACCCTAAAATTCTATATTTTGCAAATGAAAGCGATGATAATAAAATAAATTTTCCAAGACACTTGGGAATGATCATCAATAAACACAACTGAAATACACCAACTTCAGAAAAACAGTTAAATTCTGCATTAGTTAAAGTTACCAATTAATAACTTGTTAATTCCTCCCTGAAACACTCTAAACTAGTTCTGAGCAAACGGTCTCCCCTCCCCCACCCTTTTTAATTAATGTTTCCTATTTACCACTCACTTGGAAAAATGACCTTACTTTTACCCTGCATCTCCCTCTGGTGGTTTCCTTTTCTGTCTACTTAAAAGCAATTGTACTAACTAGATTCTTCTTGCCTTGTTCTAAAGCAACAGAGTCTTAAGTTTCAACTATTTTCATCTCCTCCTCCTTTCACTAAAGCTAAACTAACACAACTAAACTAAAGCTGTCTAACAGAACTCTCCTTTCCCCCCTGTCCCTGCCAAGGCCTTTTTTTGTGTCCATGCCTCTTAGTCCGGCCATTCCTTCAGCCATACCCATGAAAATCCATCAGTTTTCTGAGATAAGGAATTAGCAGAATTACAGAAACACTCTTCAGATGTCCACACTTCAAACATCAATGCTCTCTAACGCTCTGCAAGAATTTCCTTACATATCAACGTTACTACAGTAGTCTTCTGATGAATGTGCATAACTGGGATTTACAAACCTGAATTTCCAGTACTGCCATAAATTGGAGACTACAGACACTTACAGTAAAAAAAAAAAAACCCTAGGTAGCTCTACAACAAAATACAGTACTGAATTGGAGACTACAGACACTTACAGTAAGAAAAAAACCCTAGGTAGCTCTACAAAAAAACGTGCAGGTTTTACTAAGGCAGTTAAGAGAGATGCAAGAGGAAACAGGTTGAGAAAGACTGAGTGAGCCAAGACAATCTCTGAGATTTCTAAAGGATGTCAGTCTGTTTGCTGATAGAATATACAGGTGCACACATTCTTGTATTGGAGACTACAGACACTTACAGTAAGAAAAAAACCCTAGGTAGCTCTACAAAAAAACGTGCAGGTTTTACTAAGGCAGTTAAGAGAGATGCAAGAGGAAACAGGTTGAGAAAGACTGAGTGAGCCAAGACAATCTCTGAGATTTCTAAAGGATGTCAGTCTGTTTGCTGATAGAATATACAGGTGCACACATTCTTGTAATGCAAAATGTAAATCTCAACTAGCCTAGAAAACCTGCTCCTACAACAAATAAATCCACCAAATCCTTCGTATAACTATCAAATTTGCTGCATTTCATGGGTTTTTTATCTAGACATTTAGGATTTTTGTCTTTGTAGTGGTCATTTTTCCAGCACTACTTTTTATATGCAGCATGTTCCCAACAATATCTGATACTTTTTGAACTTTAGAGGAATGAAGCCAAAGTTTCGAAGGGCACAAGGGAACGTTTTGAGAGGCACTCTAGTACTTACACACTTTTTAATTATGAATGGTCTAAGTTTGCAAGCCATTACAGATGGTTCTGAAACTTTTATCCAATACCTAATTTTCTTTAACTTGGTTATACTAAAATCATTTGCTTTTCCTAACACATACAAATAGTTTCTAGCACCGAAGAGTCACTTTAGATAAGTTAAACAATTGCTCAGAGGCCTACATGGCAGTAGGGAGCAGAAACTGCTGTGGAAGCAAAAAAGAAATAGATGAGGAACTAACCAGACAAGTTGTTTTAACTCAGTGAGAAACATTTAGGGAAAATATTCACCAAGTGGAACATTAGAACTTTCCTGGCTTCAGAAAAATACAGTAAACAATGGACAGAAAATAAAACGCATTGAACTGATTACAGAAAGTCTTTTCAAATGATATGTAATATTAGCACCATCTCTTCCCTCACTTTTATACCCCCGAGACCCACGTCAGTGTGCCAGAGAAGCATCAATCATCAAGCAAGGGAAAAACATAAAACCTATCAAACTGTAGGGTGGTCTTTTCTCAGGAAAAATGTCAGAGGATTTCACTTTGATCTTTTTTTTTTTCTCTTTCAGAAAGAGACCAGGAAAACTTCTCCACCCTATAAAAATAATAAAGCACAAAGCCACACAACTTTCCAGTCCAGAAAATAATCTCCAGTGAAAATTGCTTCTTTCCAGTGACCCTGAGTGACAAATTAACATTAAAAATGCTGGATCAGAAATGTGGCAATCATAGTTTATTTTGAAAGCAGAAATTTCTGCTTTTAGCATTGATCAGTAAGGAAAATAAAATACTGGTTTAATAATGACACTAGCAGACTAATTATACATCTAATTTTCATTGTCTAAAAAACCTACAGACTTCATTTTGTCATGTCCAGAAGCCTGTAAATTCAATATTATCAACACTATAATTAAGATTTCAAAATAACTTGTATTGAAAGAGTTTGCCTTTGGTAATTAATTACTTTCCAGGAAAAAAAATAATCTTCTGGGATTAAACTACCATTTCACTCAGGAAAAAAATCCAGCAGACACATCCGCTGTCTCTACATAAATTAAGTAAATCTGTATGTTCTACACAGAAAACAGATTTCTCCTGGAAGTTTTTTTCATAAGATAAAAAGCAAAATATGGCCCAGTAATTTCTTAGCAGCACAAGAACTATAACTGCTACATTTTAGTCAGAAACTGGCCACAGTTTTTTCTAGAGAGAACATTCTGCTGAACAGAAACCTGGAATGTCAGCAGTCACTTCTGGAACAACACAACTAAACTTTAAAAGTAACTGATCAGAAATACATGCCAGATGCACATTCTAAATGAAGTGCACAGGCTTGGGTGTGATGGGCAAAGTTTGAATCTTTTGACAAAAGTCAAGACTTTTCCTGAAGGTTTTCACCCAATTAGGTGATTACCAGAATTTTAGAGCAAGAAGTCAACTCTAAAAAAACTGATCCTGAATACTTACATGCCCACAGTGAACTGGGAGAGCAAACCTCACCGTGTAAGTCTATGTAACATCTGCATGTTGAGAAATAGCTAGAAATCCAATTACTGTTTCAATATCTATATCTTAATGAAGGCATTGAAGTCAGTGGGTAATAGATTGGGAGACTAAAAAAATGAACAAATAGTAGCCACTTTTGAAAAATCTGTATCCTGACTCTACTATTGCCTGCTAAGTACTTATAGCACCTCACAAAATACTCTTCCCTTCAGAAAAACAAATCAAGAAATTAAATTAATTCTTGAATTTTCAAATACTTACTTTCCTAATACTAGAATGCAGATAGATATGCATAAGAATTTCTTGTTTTATAAAAAAGCAAATGAAACATTTTTATTGTAACAGTTTTCTCCATTTTTATCCTGTTCCAAGCTTTAGCAGATAAAAATCCAAGTCAAGTAAGTAAACTGGGACACGGTTAATGACTCGATATTGCATGAAATTTCCCTATTTGAAATATATGGCCATTAGAAGTCCCAATACACTAGCATTAAATGTATTTTGAAACCATATTTTGACAAGAATTAATCTTAGCATCATATTTTTCTTTTACATGGAAAAGATTTTCATTGTGTGACTATTAAAAGAGCCTGTCATTCCTGTGCAATAACTGATCTATAAAGATATTCAATCATCCCATCTTCAGTGAAATTAAAAAGCAGTTGCATGTAAATAGCTAACTTAATGCCTTTGCAGGTCACGTACTTAAATATTTGCTTGTTATTAAAGACACAGAACTCACTGATTTCTTTTCACTGAAGGTGCATAAATGGTATAAGCAAATAACAGAGGCCTTAAAGGTGAGTAAAAAAACTACTGTAATTACAGAACCAATGGCACTTTTTTTTCTTGCCTATCCAAACTAAATTACAATCTGCTAACCTAAAGCTCAGATGACAGTGAATATGGACAAGAACATCCAGTTTTATTGGTTTCCCACTCTTCCATTCAGATGGAGGAAATACAGGTCCACATGGCTGAGAACAAATGTTCAGGTTTGGAGGGGAGAAGGGAAACCCCCATACAAATGATATATTGGCCTCATTAGGGGTTTTATTACAGAGTCCTTTGAAACTGCTGGACCAACATGGCAAGAGCACATTGTGTTTAATAGCTCAACTCTGATTAAAGGAATTCTGTGCAACATAAGCAACAGCAACAATATGAAAAGTAGCATGTCAAATCCAGTCTTAAAGAAAGTTCTTACTGAATGAGATTAAAATTTGACATAGTTTACATGCAAATAAGAAAGAACTATTGAAATACTTATTTCATAAAATCTAACAGCGCAGCAAATATGTATAAAGAAGCCTTTTATACTTATCCCTCAAGTACTTTTAATTCTAGCTCGGTGAATAATTATCAATTCTAGATAAGACATTTTACATAGGCAGAAACTGAAAACTACAGCAAAAGACATAATTTCAAGAAGTCCTTTATGACTGAAGGAGAAGCCCACAAAATTGCTCAGAATGCTCTACGGCTAGCAGTACAATCACATGAGCTCTTGATTAAGTTCTTCAAACTTAAAAAAAACCCTAACGAATTCAGAAGAGGCAGGAGATCTACTCCTAAGCCAAGGAATCCTCAAGCAGACTCGCAGCATTCCAGCAGAAACGCTCCTTTTTCTATTCAGAAAGAGAAAAGTTTGCTGTAAAGGAAAATTCAGAATGAAAAATGCTTGTGAAAATTGCAATGTAAAGTGCAATAACAATAAGGTGGACAGCAGCACAACTACCATGCATTACACAGAACTGCAAAAGTCCTGGAAGACTTCACAGAAAAATGGGAAGAAAGAGTTGGGCTAATGAAAGTGCTGCCTACTAAGCTGAATCTAGCACATACGAACAGAACACTGCTGCAATAAGCAATCACTGTTTGAGCAGTCTATTGCCATAAAATAGCAATACATACAATGCTTCTGTCACAAGTTCCACATGTTCTTATCAAAATTCTAGTTACTTCTCAAAAATCAAGATTTTACTATTTTGAACCAGAAGGGAAGGTTGGACCACAAAAAGCTTTTTGAAAAAATCTTGATGTTAACTGGAAAAGTACTAAATGCTATTAAGTATTTGCAATTCTAAGAGTTTACAAATTATTGATATATACCTTCTATAGAAATTATACTAATCAAAATGCACAAGAACAACAACAGCAAAAAAAATCTAAGAAACACTTCTATCTATGCAGTACATATGTAAATGCAATCAAAAGTATATGTGCTCTGCCAGGACTCAGACAAACATCAGAGTTACCTCATCAGCTGTAATTTTCATTTGTGAGAAGTCAGTCCAAGGCAGATGCAAGTTAATTCGATTTAGATTCATCTGCAACAGGACAGCCTGAATACTTTATCTGCCTATGCTACAGTGACATTCTAGACCATTCACAGATGTAAAGCTAATATATTTACAAAGAACCAACAAGAAAATAGTTACATGTAGATCCACACCTTAGTTATACCTGTGAAAACATCTTGTTATGGGAACAGAAATGTTGAATCAATATATTTAATATTAGAGCCTGACATGAATTTTACAAGGTTTAAAACACTGGAAAATGGAAATAGTTATACATTACAAAGGCTGTGCTTTTCTTATGCTTATTAGGCCTTATATTAGTTGGAATGAAATCTTCAAGGTAATGACGATACAATTATGATTTACTCTAATAACTACACTAGAGTCAGACATACCTGACTGAAGCCTTCAACAGTCATGAGTGGTTTGCATTGAAGCTGAAGCTTTTTATTGCTGTTTCTATAAAATTACATTTGTATGCTTATATCAACAAATTTGGGGGGTTTGGTGTAGCTAAAGATAAGCAGGGTTTTTTTGTAATCGCACAAATATGGGACTGACAAGGACTTATAACATCAGTCCAAAGGACACAATAAAACCTTTAAAACTAAAAGGCAAGTAAAGGCAGACTGCCTCTGGAGATTCAAAACAGTACACTGAAACACTATTAGCCATTACAAAGTCATGATGCAAACCAGATGATGAATGTAAGTCCTACACACTCTACTTGCCTCTACAGTTTCTATATTCTCTTGTTCAAAAGCATTAGTTGCAAGTAGACAGTAAACGCATTCTCATATGAAAATGTAGAGAAAGAAATCATTGGATAGCCATTATTTTAGATCTAATAGCTTTCAAAATACTTTTAATGTGAGGCTTGTTGTACAAATTCTGAATACTTCAATTTAGTGGCTGAGACTTAAAAGCGAGGAAATCAGTGATGACTTTTGATAAAGAAGTATAACAGAAATGTTTCTGGAAACCACAGCTGCTTTCACTACATTCATCAGTCACTCTGCAAAGTTATACGGTGAAGAAGCTTCCCATTGGCATACCAATGCCACTGGAATAAATAGATCTGTATAGTACCACCTGCAATGGTAGTAAATAATAATACTGTCAGTGAAAGCCTGTCAGTACTGGTGGAAAACAACCCTGAACAACTTCCAATGAAACCACATCCTTAAACTCAAGGCTCAAGGATAGCAAAAAAAGCTGCCTGGACAAGAAAAGCAAAACCAAACAAAAAAGCAACAAACCTCTGAAAAGGTGCTAATAACTTTGTAGCACCCTGAACTACAACAATTTAAATACCAGCACGCTATAAACCAAACAAGTAAATTTCTTGCCGCCTTACCTACACCAGTTATTCACAGCATACCCTATGAGCAGTAAAACCTATTTACATGTCTGCTGTCTAAGACAAATAGGAAAAGAGTTGCTTTGCCATATATTTCCAGTAGTTACAGAATTCAACTATAGATTCAACTACATTTTCTACCGAGGGCTTATTTACTTCTTCAGGTTTTAGGACATATGGATACAAAGGAACTTCAGTATACATTAAAAAAATCCCCTGTGGTTTATGATAGACAGTGTACATGATTCTTGGGTAGATTTAATAAATTTTAAAGTTGGGATAAAATAAATTTGCACCTACAAATGGAGTGTTTTAGACACTAAGCCCTGCAGCTACCCCTAACAAACACCTCGCAATGAGTTTTAGCATTTGCACGGGGAGATTATCACAGTATGCTCCTTGACACAGCAGAGCTCACAGTGATAAAAAACAAAATGTGCCTTCCCCCTCTCCCTGGGGGTGTGCTGGATTCTGAACCATTAGCAAATACAACTCCATTATGTGGGAAGGAAGTGGGAAATGGTTGTGCTCTGCAGGTGTTCAAAAATACATTTTCAGTAAGGGAGCAGATGCTTGAAAAGAAACAATTCAAGTAAGCACATGGCACCATAATCAGTCTTACTACTGTATTTGAAAGCAACTGTCTTCCTCTCAAATATACAAGTTACTTGGTTTTGGCATCACATGTATTTATTGCACCTGCAAATGCTTGAATATATTACATTTCCACATTTCAATGTACGGGTTTTTTTAAAGCAACAGGACACAACCGATCACAAAAAATGAAGAACAAGTCACTATCCTGGTCACAATAAACCTTGACAATTCATATGGCACAGGGAGTTGACTAAAATTCAATTTCATTTTTGAACTTCAATGCCATTAATGTATGTGAGTGAGGTGTAAGAAAATTCCATTACCTTCATTTTAGATCTTTCTGCTACCTTATATTGTCAGACAATGTTTGCTTGTTATTATACTATGAATATGTGAAACATCCATTGTTAAAAAACATCTTGGTTCAATTCATCTTGAGTAACCAACAAACCCAGACAGAGCCAAAATGCATTTCTTCGTAAATAAGTGTAAGGAAAATTAAGGTTTTTCACTGCAAATGTAAACTCAACAAAAACTGGATCATTCAAAAAGTGTTGAGCAAAAGAGATATCCCTTAAGCAGAAACTTTGAAATAAAATCATAAGTCAAGTGGCTGAATTTTCTCAGTAGCTTCACTTATCAGTGTTCTTTTCTTTTACACAGAGACAGGACCGAAAGGTTACAGAACAGCACTGTGCATGACTACTGCCTCTTATTAAAGTTTCATTTTCGTCTGAATACTAGAACTTGAGGACTTCTAAATAAGGCACTCAGAACCTGTGACCAAATCCTCCATGCTACAGGCATCTAAAGGGCATCTAAACCTGTTGATTTATGATTTAATGATCTAGCACTGGGCCAGCAGTTCCACACAATGCACTAAGAACTGAACAGGTCATGAGATTGAACTGTCCTCTCCCTATTCTCAGGTGGCCTTTGCAAGTGAAGAGAGAAGTGTATGATTGGGCCAGAAGTAGTTTGCCTCTTGCCATACTGAATTCATGCTTGAGGAGAGACACCAGTCTTCAACTACTATTCTGATACTTCTCATGAATATTAGATCACTGTTTTTTGCTTTCTTTTGCTTTTCAAAACTGCTTAACGATTTTCATACGAAGAAATTTTAAAGTACCTTAAAATCTGTTTAGTATTTTACTCTTCAAAAATGAAATATTTTATGTCCCTGCATGTATGTAGCTTATTTGCATTAAAAACTCCCCATTTTATTATCTCCCCTCAGATAGTACACCCTGTCTGGGCATGCACCTGCCTTTATGCTAATAAAAAAACAGCTTTAACTTAATCCAGTTCCTCCTTCCTTTTTTCACTTAGACTGACCCCAAATGGAAAGTTTAACTTCCTTATTCTTCCCTTCCTAGCTTTTTTTCCCAGGTCCTATGTGGACTCTCTCCACCATGACTGTTCCCTAGAGTAAAATTCAATGTAAGAGCAGCTGCATCTTTTATCTATTTGAATTCCTCAAACATCCTAACCATTTTTATTCTACGCTGATTGTTCAGATCTATTTCTAATAGGCCTACAAATAACACTATCAACTTTGAGAGCAACTATAGCATTCCTTTCCAGCCTGTTAGGCTATTAAATAGACATTGTGCTACCAAATCCAATTTTCACCAAGTTCCAAGCATATTTCAGCAATGACAACATTTTAATAGTCCATATTCTTGTTTCAAGAACTTCTGTTTCAAAATTCAGGATAGCTGTTGGATTTTCCAGATTACTGTTCTGATCTGTCCAGGTTTTCTACTTGCACTTGTCACTAGCATTTACCCCACCCAGAATTATGGCCTCCCTCAGACATTATTATATTCTGAAGGAGATAGTAACAAACACACCAGACAGGTTTAATAATCTAGGCCATTCACTGGTGGTTGCTTGAAAATTCTCCGTTTACAGGACTCTCAGAAGTTCATGGAAGCTCAAGAAAGACACAGTTTGTTTTGACTTACATTTATTCTCACTATAGCTAATTACAGTTATAACCCTTTTAATATATAAATGATGCACAAAACCCCACAGAGTCCCAGTGATGAAGGGATTAAAACTGGAAATTTCATTATGCTGAAGCATAATGAATTCTCCTATGGTTTATCTGCTCTCTACACTTGACTCTTCCCTAAACAGTACTATTGATATATAAACACTTTGTACACAACTATGCCTTTAAAAAAAAAAAGTTTTAAAAAGAGGGTGCCCTTTAAAAGTAAACATTTACTATGCCATGGTACTGACCTACAGTGGTATTTTCTATGCTTAGCACACATAGTGCAGTGATATATTTGTATCTTAAATTTTCCACTGTAACTGTTTATCATCAATGCACTTCTGTTTCATAAAGGAAGGTAACAGCAAGAAAGTCGCTTTCTGTCACTCAGTATTGATAACACAGCGATTGCAGTCCTTTATAAAAACAATAAAGCAGTATTACTTTCTATTCTATTCTCTTTACCCTTCAACCTATTGCTACACTGCCACAAGCCACACAAAGAAGTTAATGTTTTCTAAGTTAAACAACAGGCTGTCTGCTTATCTGAAAACTTCAACGTGGTGCAACTTCCAGCTACCTCCGAGCAAGCACAATGCCTAGCAACCCTGCGAAACCGAGGGCTCCAGGTTTAAGTCCTGTCGCGTGCCTTGGAGTGAACATTCCCAGCCTGAGCAGGCATCGCCAGCACCCTGCCCTCCCACTGCCTGCTTCCACTGTAAACTGTGCTTCCAAACAGCTAATAAAGCCAAGCTGCACAAGGAGGAAAAAAAACCCAGATATTTGGGCCAGGTCCAGGCCCACCTACCGGATAATCCCGGTTTACATCCGACAGCTGTTTATACTTACCTGATGTGCGGCAGGTGCAGGACAAAGGGGTCACACAGCCCCGCAGCACCTGCCGCCTCCACCCTGCTCCAGCCACCAGGCAGCACCCAGCACCTCAGCCAACTCCTGGCAGCAGGCCCTGGGGAGCCTGTCCCACCACCCTCAGCCCGGGGTCTGCCCCTCTGAGCCAAGGAGGCCACGCAGAGAACACCTGCCACCCTGCCCTGGGCTCCCCAAGGGCACAGGCCAGCTGGGGCAGCAGCCTGCGACAGCCAGATCAAGGAGGTCACAGCGTCACTGGTTCCTGTTGCCAGACTTGGGATGGGGCACAACCCCTCTCACCAGAGGGCTTCCTCCACCCAACACACTGCCTGGGGCAGCTCCCCACACTCCTCACTAGACACTGGCATGCAGGAATTACCAGCCCACCATGGCCCCTCAGTGCCTCCTCCAAAACACACTCAGAGAACCCCTCTGGCTGTGGGGACACAAAGCCAGCTGCTGGTGCTCACGCGTTTCCTTTGGCTCGATCTTAAAAACCACAGAAGGTTTTTCGCTTTAATATGCCCAAAGTGCACAGTGAGCACAATTTCTGGAATAAATCCTCAAGAAAAAAAATAATAATTTAGGTCCAACAGTCAAAAGGCTGGAGATGTCACCACTCCTCATTCAAAGCCAGCCATTTAATCACTATGTTGTGCTCATGTTGGTGCCCCTTTAATGCACTGTCTGCCCAAACAGTTCTTGCTACATGAAGTATTAGTGGCAATGCTATGTTATAGCCAACAATACTTTAAAACATTTTCCAGTCAGACATAGCCAAGAGTCCTTGATGAACAGAACTGACAGGCTTTCTTCCTCTTTGATGGGTAAAACAAATATGCAGGACAGAGAAAAATGGGGAAATGAATGACCAGGCCTAAACATTACAAGGTGCAAGACTAAGGCTACACAAATGCCTGGGAAGGAGAGGAGTAAAGAAAAAAAAAAACCAAACAAAACCAATAATAAAACCACAAACCAAACATGATAGCCACAGGTGCTACTTTTAATATAGCTCCATGGGATGATGCTTTCATGAATGTCATTTAATAAACTAAAGTAATTTCACATATAGTTCTGAATATTTGCATTTGCCTGAAAGTCCATGAGCTTATTTGCAGTGCAACAAAGCTGTACTGAACAAAGCCCCCTGCTTTTCTACAGAGGAATCACAGGGCAAGTTTCTTCAGATTAAGAAAGAGAACCCAAAGTCCTTTGATCTAGTATCTAACACTTCTATCATCAGAGAGAAACAAGAGGGAAAAAAAAGAAAAAAAAGAGAAAAGAAACAAAGAAGAAAGCTGCTGATTTTAAAGCAAAAAAAAAAAAAAAAAAAAGAGCTCCTAAAAATCACCTCCACCCTTAGAACTACCTATGAGTTTTACAAAAGAAGAGGGAGAAGTAACTGCCTACACCTGGAGGTTGGGCAACACTCATTCTCTGATAAACATTTGGTCAAAGTGGTGAAGAGAGACGCTAAATGCAGTCCAGCCTGCAGTGCATTTAACCAACTTCTAAGATATGTTCATTATAAAATGCTCCCATTTCAGCTAGTACCAGACCAAAAGACACAAGTACAGCACTGCATAACTGATATTCCAGAGGGAAAAAAAAGCCATAGGTGCTATTAAAAGAAAAAAACTAAATAGTAAATAAACCTCACTTAAGCATGCAGAAAGACTTTTACTGTTAGAAGAATCAAACCCTATCCAACCCACTCGGAACCCAAGGAGAGAGAGTTTTTACAACATGGTGTTAAAATACAACACCTACCTTGTTCAAAGACATACCTTAGTCCAAACAGTGTAATCAGTAATAATACAAAATTAACAAGACAACTTTTTATGCTATGTGTATAAGATTCAGCACTTATATATCTTAGTTGCATTATGGTCGTAACAATTACATGAAGAATTGTGAATGACTAAAAAGCAGCTGATAGGACACAGTCTAATCAAACTAAGACCAAACTACATTTGTCACAGACTACTTTAAATGATGAACTTTGAAAAGAAATCCAAAAGTAATCTTGCAATTAAACCTGAATATTGCAGTCAGTAACCCAACCTGAAAAAAGGAAGCTTCCAGAGATCAGATTATGTAAATTTAGTTTATATTTATGCATTTTACATAACAGCAACATATATTCTTTTCTTAACACCATATCATATTACAATATAAAGAAACTCTTCCCCCTTAATAGTATCAAATTAACTGAAATTTATACATTTCTGGTACAAAATTGGCCAGGAGTGTGGTGAGGTATATCCTACGAGGTACCTCTTATGACTAAAGCAATTAACATGCTTTGCAGTCTGCACTGCAGGTAAAGAGCTAGGACACCCATTAAATTAGACCAATTAAGAATAAAAAAATCCCTTCACAGAAAGGCCTTTAAAAATCTGTTCCTGCCTGAGCAGGGGACTGGGACCAGAGGATATCCATAGGTGCCTTTCAGCCTCAATCCTTCAGTGATTCTACAAAATAAAATTTTCCATCTTCCACACAGGAAAACATGACATCAGCTCAGGTGTTATTTGAAGTTTGACAGGATGTTATGAAGGTGGCGTTAGGTATATTTCATCTGTAAACTATGCTAGGGAATTTTCTAAATACTTTGGGGAAAACAGATGTATTCATATTGATTTTAAGTATCCCATTTAGGTGCCTAAATAAGGAGACTGTTTCCCTGTATAGTCAATGGACTATAGTACATAGAATACCAAGGAAAGCTAGGAAGCAATTCTCTCCTTTCTTGGAACAAACTATCCCATTTGAAAAAATGAAACTATGGAAAATAACTTCCCATGTGTTTGAAATCCTGTTTTCTTGTGCCATTTTCTGTCAGTTTGACAAAAAGTTTAAAAAACTCTGCAAGATACAGACTCACTCACATCAAGCCGAAACCACTCAATCACACATCTAAAGTCAAATAAAAGCATCTTTAAGACTGAAAACCACAGCATCAGGTGAAGTCTACCAACATTATCTTTCTTTACACATTCCTTTAATGGCAAATAAAATCTAACTTGCACCTCTGTGTTGAGAGCAAAAGAACCAAACCACTACTTTATGTGGAAGAGCACAGAGAGAACAGTAGAAACATTTGAGTCTTGCAGGGATTTTACAGGATTTAATTAAAAGCTGCAAGACATACTCACGGATATGTCTTTTTAAAAGAATTTGTGCCTTTGGCATGTAGTAATATATGAGACTTCAGCCACTCAATAGTTCCTTGTATTAGTGCCCAGTTTGTCTTACTATGCATACATTATGGTTAATATTAAATTATTTCATCTTTAGTGTGTACCTGGAGGGGGAGAGGGGAGGCTGCCCAATGGGAGGTGCTTTAGTGCCACACTAGCACGTATTTCTGCCTTCTACAGCATCAGGAAACTGGAACCAGAAACTCCCCATAAGCAATCACAAGAATGACTGTGACAAGTAGCACAGAGCTCAGGTATTCTTAAACAATGTCGGCTTCCTAACATCTTCAAAGACTTCTTGTTTTCTAAATTCCCCCTTAGTCATGTCTTAGTCAAGATTGACACAGGACTAAGACATGTCTAGCCAGGAAGCTCCCTAGATAATTGTATGTACCCAAACAATGGAAGGCTAAGTTTGTACTTCTTTATCCAGTGGGCATATCAATAGCAACCTGGATGTATGGTGCTATTAACGATGCAACGTTAGCATGCATTGTGCACCACATTCAGGAAACTATTAAGGATACTAATCACCACACAGACCAGTTTAAAATTAACATATTAGGAGAAGCCCTCTAGTGTGTTCAGACAGTGAGTCAGCTTCTAAAACCAGAACAGAAGCAGCTAATACAAATGAAATGCTAATTTCCCCCCAGACAGTGAAGCAACACCCTCTGTGTATTCCAGTTCTTTTGTAGTATGTGAATATTTGAATTTATTCTCTCAGACTACAGAACAGTGTGCACCCTTGAAGAGTTTTTGGCTATTTCTTTCCCATCTGAATCAGCACTGGGAAAAAAGAAGGTTCAAATCTTACATTTCCACAAATGTAATTGTACATAAGATGTGCTTTTCTACAAGTCTTAGTACCACACAATGCTAATGACACAAAAATAGCTGCTCAGATGTTCTCTCAGCACCAAAATAAGAAATGCAGACTTGTTTGTCTGTCTCCTCTTCCCCCTCACTTACAAAACTGTATCAGCAGTTCTGAGTGCTGAGGAGTAGCTCTGTTCTATAATAAGAATATTTAGGACATCACCTTCCTCAACAGACCTACTTTCCTGTATGTATGGAAAATGAATTGAAACTATTTGTCTCCCTTTACACTACCTTTTAGACCATACTCCAGAAAGAAGACAATACTTTTTTTCCTGCAATAGAAAGAATCAACTAAATTTTAGTCCTGCATATCTAGGAACTACCTCACATTTAATACAAACCCCACTCTAGTTGACATACAAGTATTTAGTACTGCTTTATATACTCTGGTACATTTGTGCAATACACTAGTGTTTCTACAGTCACATTCTGATTACAGTAAAGTTGTTAAAGAACAACACAATACATTTGACCAGGATAGCTTATTGCTACAGTATGTAAATCAAGAAGTACCCAGCTTGATATTTAATTCCCTAAAATGGGTTGTGACAAGGAGAAAATGAAGTACTTTATTCTGAATTATCTAAGGATAAACACAGTAAAAACAGAAGTCACCACAACATCAATTTTCATACTAGAAATATCTGTTAAAGAAAAGAAGTCAGCAGGTCCTCTACATGTACTCTTCAAGTTAATATCTTGTGGCAGGACGAAGCTATTCAAAGAAATAAAACTGAAATAATAACCACTGCAATGGTATTAACAGACTTTTTTTTTTCAGGCTACTTTAATCTTAAAGTCTGTCCAAGAAATTAGCAGAGCACATACATGTGACTTACTGGCAAAACAGAAAAAGGAAGGTAATTGAGCCAAAATTTTTTTTTATAGCACTGCTGCCCTCTTCTGGTTTAAAATCTCTCACTCTCCCTACTTCATATATCAACTAATCCATCTCAACTAATTACATTACATTCATATGGAACATGTTCAGAATTAATAAATTAAGTTAGTCAAAGAGACAAGCAATTCTGGCATACTAAGAGTCCCACACACCTTTAACTGTTATAATTTGAGATTAAAACCCATTACTGAAATTGATTGCTTGTATAATTTTTTTTAATGAACTGTTGATCTAAAGCACAGGAGTCAGCTTTGACATCATGACAGGTGTCAACTTAAGGTTATCAAGAAAACAGAAAACCAACAGAAGAATTTGAAAGTGTTTATTCAAAGTGTAAGGAGAAGACAGCATGACATTTTCTATTTATTCAAGCACAGAGTTTTTACTTGTTCCATTAAAGAAATATGTTCAGAAAATGCAATTCAATATAAACACAGTAATTCATAATTAAAAGAATTTATTGTGCGTTTTCTGTGAACTAAGCACTTTTCATATTGCCAAGATCCAGAAAAACAGGCAGACATAAACAAGATCTACACTCCTTTCCTCCCCAAATATCAAACCTCTCAGAATTCCAAAATAAAAACAGAGTACAAGTTCATGTGTTGCTCAAGGGCCCAAGCAATTCAGCATATTCTGTCCTCATGATGCATGTAGGATTGCCCACTCCTGTCCTGGTTCCCACACACACCTTGCCTCCCACTACCTTGGCAATGCCATTGTAACCTCTCACCTTTTGCTGAAGACCATGCCCCTAAGAGAAAACTTAAAGAATAACATACCACAACAGTTCATCATGGTTTTGCATCTAGCTCTAAACTCAAGAGAGCCCTATGTTTCAGATTTAACATCCCTTTGCCAGTTGTTCTTTCTCCACTTTAGCAGAAGACAATGGTTTTGCTTCTTATTGTCAGACCCTTTCATGAGCTTCATCTGTACTATTCATGTAGTTATTCCACTAAAGACAGAAAATTTCAAATATATTGTCAAAAAATATAAAAACATTTGTTGCAAATTTTTCTTTTAACACCACCAAGTATTTGTAGCAATTGACTCACTAGTCACACAGTAATGGCTATTTCACCTGTGATGACCCACAGATTTTAGGCAAAAATAAATTCCCTTTCTCTTGTTGTTCAATTCCTACAATTGCACTTGCTGTGCAAGTTCAATTTCTTATGTTGAAAGTTTTCAGTGTAACAGCTGGTTTTGTCCTAAGAATATAAATTATATGAGTGAAAGCCACTAGAAGTTTGCCTAGAATCAACTATCTTTTGAAGTTGTGCTTTGGTTTCAGTTCTTTGATTGGTTTTGTTGGCTCTTTCATCAGCTGTTATAGAATTAAAGGATTCATATCGATCTTTACAAACATAGCATGTATACTTTGGAGGATGAAGAAGGAAAAGAGAGATCCCTTGAGTCTGAGAGCTGCTGCTTCCATTTACCTTGGAAATGCCATTGCTACTGACAGTTGCCACCTCATATCACAAGCCAAGAGGACTACATAAACAGTACCAGAGGCTTATGCCTGCAAGAACAAAATAAGCCCTTTTTCTCAAGAGAGAGACATGTCTATCTAGACAAGTATGTCAGAGAGGATTGAGGTAGAGGCAGAAATTGCATTTAAAAGACAAACAACACACATAGTAAAATCTTGCAAACTGAGGCCTTGTCTAAAAAAATATGAGCTGCTATTTTTCCCCCCTCTGCCCAAAACTGAACTTCCCATGATTTACGACAGAAACGCTTAAGATTTTCTTGCCTAGTAGTAAGCACTTCACTAGTAAAGCTTTGTCCCAAAGAAACTCACAAAAACCAGCCAACACAAACCAAACCCCTTTACATTTCAGTTGCTGATTAAAAAAATGCAATCACACCCCCACCCCCAAATCAAACTACTTCTCAGCTGAAGTTTGTAAACGGAATCCACGTGGGTCCTTCTCACTGGATATGAGACAGTCAGAAAGGAGGAAAAGTTAACTGAACACTTAGGGTACATCTAGCATTAAAATTAAAGGGTAGCTTACAAGGACAGTTAAAATGCCACCATTGTTCTTAGTCCCTGAAGTTATGATCAGCAGCAGCATAACAACGTAGAGAAGTTAGGTGGGTAAAAGGACTCCAGAGTTTCTGCAAGCATGTGTGGTACACACCTGGACATTACAGTATCACCAGCTTCAATGCCCGTTTAAAAGACTAATTCATATAAACATGGTGTCTGTCTTTTGGTTGCTGTCAGAGAAAGAAACATGATCCAAAGAAGCATCAAGGACCCCATACCCTGAACAGAGAGAAAAATTAATACATGCAGTAGTAGGACTAAAAGCCTGAACCTTCATTGCTTCCCTTAAGTGTTACAAAATGTTCCACCTTAGTAAGATCAATAGGATAAACACAATACTCCGGTACTCTAATCAAAAGAACTATTTCAAGTAGTATTTGACTCTAATCAAAAGAACTATTTCAAGTATACTAAGAGCAGCACATCCAAGAGTTGTACAGACTCTCAGATCACAGGCTCCAGAGGTAATTTATCCACCAGGCCATGAGATGTTGATGCACTTTTCTGATAAAGGACTGCCATCAAATTAATTCTAAAAAAATGGATCACTCATGCTTTTATTCTGCAAGCGTTCCCAGAAGTGACATAAAGGTCTTGATAATGTTCAGAACTGACTGGCTTTTGTCAAGCTGATAAATTTGAGTGTCTTTGCCATCCATAAATACCTTTTTAATCCAAAGTTTACAGTGATTTTAGGTTCTCTGTATGTGCAGCATACATTATCATCCTACTTACACACACAATTATTTTTTAAATTTCCATCATTTCTCTCACTAAAGTAATCAGTTTAAGATGTGATATTTTTTGTGTTTACCTCATAAATGAGCATTAGCTTACATAAATCAGCATTAACTTCCAAAATCTGGGTTTGCTTGGTAACTTAAGCTAAATAGCTACCAGAAGCCACTTCAGACAAATAGAATTGTTTTTATACCTAGACAGATACTTTTTTTTTTCTTTTTTATGGGAGTACTGTAACAGGGCAGGCTTCAGTTAAAATCTGTATGCATAGTAAAAGCTGGGTGAAACTTATCCAAGGTATTACTCCACTGACTTCCCTGCAGTTACATCAAGTATGAGTCTGACCCTGGTGCATGCTATTAAGATTTTTTAAAAGCCAGATTCAGCAATGTTCCTTATTTTTATTAGGGAACAAACAGTGCAACATTATATAATGACCTATATTCAGCAGAGAAAAACTGAGATTAATCAAAATGTCAAAGATGTATAAAAGATGCATTAAGATAGAAAAGCCACAGAAAGTACAAAACATTTCACAATAATACAGTCTAAGGCCATCAGTCCAGTAACTGCTTTGGAAACACTGCACACTCTCAGAGAAGTAAATGCACATACACAAATCAGCTATCAAGCACAGATGAACACAAGGCATCTTAGATACATTAAACCTACTCTACATGAGACTGTAACCAAACTGCATGTGTGGCATATCTAGCACATTTGAGACATTTGGTGTGCTTGTGTGAATAGTGTCCATGGAGGCACCAAGCTCCTATTCTCTTTTTAAATTTGAAAATGTACATCCCAATTTCCCATTGTACTTACAACAAATGAATGACAGTTCTGGTTTTTTTAGTTTGCACAGTGATTCTAAGGAGCAAATCACACTTGTAGTGTTTTCAACTACCAACCATTTATTCCTATTACCTACTTAGAA
Source organism: Acanthisitta chloris (assembly GCF_000695815.1). NCBI lineage: Eukaryota > Metazoa > Chordata > Aves > Passeriformes > Acanthisittidae > Acanthisitta > Acanthisitta chloris. Next base: position 22,173 of record NW_008651076.1, on the reverse strand, counting down.
GAAATGCAAGCAGTTTAAGGCTTACAGATTTCCACTAAGTAAACAGAAAATACAGATGCCTGTCTGGAGGAATTCTTCATCACCCATTTAAGACATATACATGACAGCATATACAACCAATACAGACACAAAACTTTCAAATACTAGATACTGCCTTAAAATATAATACGCAGATTTTCCTGCCAGCCATTCTGAGAGAAGATTAAAGAAGTATGCAACACTTGTCTCAGAGAGCTCTAGAAGGGTGTATTAATACATTCTACTCACAAGAGCTGCTGTATTGCATCACATCCACTCCAGCATTTGGGGCTATACCTAAGTAGAAGGACAGGAGATACTGAACAGACCAAGTGCTGCTCCAAGTCTGTGCAGTCCAGGCTTGGGGGATAGCAGAATTAATGAGGAAATGAGAAAAAAGCAGATGGTGCTGCAGTACTTTTTCCTGCATATCTGCCACCTCAAGCGGTTTCTATACATGCAAAGCCCTGGGGCCACACCTGGTAGACATATAATTACCCTAAATGTGCACTTATGTTTCATTACACCTTAACCATCACTATGCCCACTGATTACAAGTATCAATCCATTTCATTTTCATACACCTCTGCAGTACTACAGCATTCAACTGTGAAAATTCTGCACTCTCGTCACTTCTATAACAAGGCCCATGCTGATAAACAGCAGTGGGCAAATTATTTGTCACTCTGTAGGGTGCCAGTAGGGTTTGATAAGGATGACATCACTCCTATTTTACCAATAACAATGACACTAACAAGAACATGTAATCAGCAAGCCTCAGTGCTTGGTCTAGCTGTGGCAGGTGCAACTCTTTTTATGCTGCAAGTAAGCCAGCCAGCATTAGCTTCCAGCACAAGTACAAAACTATTTATTTTATCAGAATGTTAAGCAGAAGTTGGCTTCCATAAGGCACTGCAGCTGCTGTCGCTGCTTCTACAGATGCTTTCATTAATTTTATCAAGGACATACTGAAGTAAGTGCTTGATCAGCACAATGGCTATTTAGGAACAGCTGGAGAGATGAAACAATTAACTTAAGGAGACTACGCAAGCCCAATATGCAAATTAAAATAATTAAATATTTTTAAATGCATTAAAATACATGTAAGAATGGAGCACAAATATTTATAAAGCAAGAGCTGCAGTGGAAATGGGTCTGAGAAAGAAAATAAAAGCTTCACAGCTCTAACTTTATTATGTCTAAACAAAATTCCTGTAACCTGTAAAATTAGCCATGTCACAGAAATTTTAACATTGCAATACCTATTGAGGTACTTTCAAAATTAAGTTACAGTGACAGATACAGCAATTTATAACAACCAAGCATGAAAGTGACTTTAAAATCCTTATAGAACTGTTAATTATTTGCTCTGAAGAGCTGTTTTGCCATAGAAGACTAGAAATGTAAAATTATTATTATTTCTTTAATGACATCCTTATTGACTGGACTATTTAATGGACCAAACACTATACTTAACATATAAGATATAAAGTATGCTTTATTTCTCCTTCTTCAGAAAAGAACCTCATATTGTGTTCTAACAGAGAGCTACAAAATATCCACTTGCTTACTCTTCCTTATTCAAACTCTCATGGATAAGCAAAAACTGATATCTGGTTGATTAAACCTCAAAGAAAATTTCCATCCCTATGTTTGCAAAAAACTTCGCACCTAACAGTGGAAGTTGAGTAGCTGAGGTTTCACCTCCCTACATCTTCAGGGCCATCCAGCTACCACTCCTCACAGATTTTTGAAAGAACAGCATCAGAGAAATTAATGTTAATTTTATTATTTTCTCTGCTTCTTCTCAGGATACTAAGGGTTTTCTGCAACACTATTATTCTTTCTAAATGTTGCAGCCTAGGAAAAATATAAGCAGATGCAGGTACTAGCATATTCACAAAGAAGGAAAAAGACACAGTCCTGGGGAATGGTAAAAATAATCGAGAGTATTCTTCACAGAGGACAACATGGTGTAGGGCAACAATAATTACTTTTACAAAAGTGCTCTGGGTAATTTAATTCGATGCAAGACACCCACTGCGGATGTGACAGACTAACCAAGAGTGCTGCCTTCAGTATGAGGTATGGCGGTGGGAAGTTGCAGCAGATGTGCCCAAAGAAATTACTATTACGATGCTGTGAGTAAATTTTGTCCAGACATGCCTTTTGAATCTCTCTCCTTTCTACACCCAAGAATGGTAAGAAGCTTCTCCTTGTAGGGAAGACAGTAAAATCTACTCTCATTGCAGATACTGGAAAGCATTAAAGGAGAAAGAAAAGACCGCTACACCCTTCCAGTGGTTGAATGCACTTGACATTTACGAGGCTTGGCAGAAAATGTATTTATTCTCAGTAATTAACTGAAGTAGCCAGCAAGTACGTGTATTTCCAGTGAAGGTGAAATATACCTTCATAGAGCAACAGAAAGGTCTTTTAAAAAAACAAGTTTCTGAGCAAAAATGTCTTCTCTACTGGTAATGCAAATTGAACTTCCTTAACTCTCTATTAACCCTTTCTCTTTCACATCCTCCAACCAGACGCACTACTTATTGAGCTTTGCTATAATAAAATGGGTTCTACACAAAATTCTGTTCATGTCATCTGTGTTTAAATAACAGTACTCAGAACAGCTGGAGAAGAATCACATACTAATATAACATTAGCTTGTGTGAATAATGCAGCCCACACAAATTACATATTTGTAACATACACATAACACAAAATACATAAAGATAAGCTTTATTCACAAGAAGAGTATCACATACTATATGCATTGGATAGATCTCTATTAAATCAGTTCTATGAATATTTGTAGCTTTCTTCAAGTGAGACACTGAAGGTTAAAAATTAAATATTTTAAGAAGCGTTACTAATAATGTTCAACACCTGTTTGAAAAATATGTCAGCTTACTGTTTATCCAAACCCAATAAAAAGGCCTACTCTCTAATGAGTAGGATTCCTACTGTGCAACCAAAAAAAAGGGGTTTGCAAAAGAAAAAAAAAAAGGTGGCTAAAGAAACTGGATTTTCCTGCTCTGCAGAGTATTCACACAGATTAAAATTTTTATGTTTTATCTATATATAGCAGATTTTATTTTGATATACACACATCTATCAAGTGTTCCAAATTGCTCCATTATCTTAACCATTACTTGTTCCTTTCCTTAAATAATTTGGGCATTCGTGAGGTTTTTACCAGACACAGAAGGTTGAGCTGTCTGGATTCTGGTGAGCTAGATTCTAGCTCTGGTAAGCTAACTGCCAAGCAAGCCTTCAAAAAAATCTAGTTAAGAGAAAACACATTCCATTGCAAGAGGAGGAAAATCCAAACCAAATGCCCTTTCCTGCTCCTAACTGGGCAATATTACTTAGCTGGAGGAGAAATGCTTACTCCAAGCACACAGACTTATCAATGGTGACACAGACAACGCAGATTTCACCTTTAAAACTTATAAAAAATGTCTCTCAGATTCTGTGGTCTGGTTTACATGGCACAAAATTTCACTTGATATATACAACGGTACACATTAGTTTTCTAAAGTGACTCAGGTGTTGCACCCCATGCAGCACAGCTTTATAATCCTAAACAATAAAAGTAGTTCCACTAGCATGAGATCCATTTAGGACACCAGGCAATAGGAATGATGAACTAAAGACGACTGAAAGCAAGTTGGGCCATGGCAGCAATAACCATTTCAATATCTAACATGGTGTTAACTTTCAAATCAGTACCTAGTGACACACAAAGCCTCCATATGAAGGAAACCAGTACAGAGCTTGCTATCTCCTGTGATCATTTCAGGAAGCTATGCAGTTATGCAATGGTATATTGAAAGGTAACATCTGCCATTACATGGAAAGAAAACTGGAAAGGAGAAGCAAACTTTCAGGGCTGGGGCACTAAAGGACAGGAGTCTATGCACAAGCAAGTCAGCAATCCATGTAACTGGTCTGCTTCAGCATTCCAGTGAAAATACTTTTGTTACAAGTACTCCATGTTTGCTAACACCTCAAACATAGGACCTGAACTAATTTCTTAAACAAGCTGGATTAGTATTTTACCATAATTTTTTTCTAATTCATTTTTGAAAGAGGAAAAATAAATTGCAAGAGGAAAGAAAGCGATATCCATACACAAAAAACATGATTTGTATTAGAGCATCTTACAAGCAATGACATGTTTCTCATGTCCTTTGCACTTGGTATACCTCCAGTATACAAGGCATCAATTTTTTGTCACCAGCATGGCAGTTTCTGAGAAACTAGTTTCACAGTGAAGTAAAAAAAATAAATAAAATGTCTCTGCTAAAAAGTTTCCAGTCAACTGACATACAGTAAACTCAGAACTAAACATTGATATAAAAATACTTTCTAGACAATCTGAAAAAAAGCTATGTGTGCAGAAGCATGTGAAGTTCACAGGTTACTATGTATATACAATTTTTCAGGTTGTGTACAAAATCAATGCAACACTCACAGACCTTCATCACTATCATCTGCTAATACAGTAGCCTGAATGAGTCATAAAAATACATAATTCATCTTGTTATGAACATACACTCTTATCACATTTTTATTAGGAATCAAGACTAAAGAAATTAGTTCCATGTGGAAATAACTGAATGAATAAAAGAATCTGATTTTTCACCTACAAAGAACATAAGCACCTGTGTATTTTCATATAGCAGAAAGTTCAAGGTTCATGAATATTTTACATTAGATTCTCTCTTCCCTTTTAATCTGCTAAAAGTTATTTTCTGAAAAATTTTAGAAAAAAATATCCCTGTCCAGAATGCCAGCCACAAGGCCATAGAGTATAAACACTTTCCACTTTTGAGTACCTCTGATATTTGGCAGCTATACGAGCACTTGAACATCATTTATCACATTTATTTTTAATAGCTCTCCCTGGGCACAGCTGCCTTGGACGCCAATCTTCTTTTCTTTTGCCTGCTGTAAATATTTGAAATAGCTATTCATTAACAGTTGCAGATTTACTCGGCAGTGTTGTACTGCTTGTGAACTGGAAATAGCTTTTATTTTTCTCTCCTTATCTTCTGGCTGATCTGAAAAAAAGCCTGCTGTTTAGGTTCAATCTGTCAGGATTTAAATTATGCTCCAGCTGAGAGCTAATCAAGGGTATCTGACCTGGTTTACAAATAAACTAGAAACTAGAGCTTTTTTTTTTTTCCTTTGGGGCATTGGGCCCATATATGAAAAGAAACTATGAACAGGTCACATATACGGTTATCCTAAATTTAAGCAGAAACAACCGGTCCTCACAGTTATCTTCCTAAAGGTTCTGGAGTATTCTGAACCCCCACTGACAGCTCTTACACCCAGCTTATGTGCACTATTTGATTTTCAGATTTCAGTACTTTCACACAACATATACAGCATTAAAAAGGCATGTATTTAAGCTATGAAGACATCCTGGTGTGCACATCAGGAGTCCCACATATCTGTACAAATCACAGCTCTTATTTTCATGGGGCAACATTGCAGAAAAAAAGTATCTGTGTCATTCATTGTGATTGCTCCTAATCTATTTCCACATACAACCACACTGTGTGTAAAATCCACCTCTCTAACATCTGAACTTAGCAAGTTGTACAAAATTCTTACAATGTGCATTTTAAGATCCATTTTCTTTGGATTTGGACAAGAGAGGCCACAGAGCTCTCAAAAATATACAGGTGCAAATTGCACATAAATTCTCACTCCTGTAGCACTTAATAACAAGATCAAATTTTCGAATGTCAGACACTTGTTCACATGAGAGGATTTTAAGACAAGAAAAACTGCAGCCATGCCTTATCTAATGAAAAGAGCTACTCATGTTCATACAATAAAATCAGCTTCCCTCAGATGGCTACTAAAGCTACAGAATGCACTTCGTTTAAAAGAACTGTTGATCAACCAGTCTGACTTTGCATTAATTGCCCTGACTGCTACAAGGGCAACATACAAGTAATGTTTTCTTCTACCTAGTCCTGACCTGTTATTTCATGAGCAATCACAATCATTGTAGCATAATATCTAAGCTGACGTCAAAATATTTTAACACATACTAACTTTCGTCTAACAAAGCATGAAATACTCAAGGGAAGGTAAAAAAAAGAAGGGACAACAGTAAGTCATGAGAGAGATCCACCAAATCTCTGGGACCAAGCATGCAAATTGACTTTTTTATAAGATGCATTTAGCATTCTTCGAACATTTTGTCCCTGTCACAACTGGGCTCATCACCACCCAGAGTTCTGCTCTCACCAGGACGTCACTGAATATAGCATGAAAGATTAGACAATTTCTTTTTATAACTTACACTTGTTTACACTTGAGATATGCTGTGAGTTGAGTTGCTTGAAGACTCTTGCTTCTGTAAACTGCACCTTTTCATTTAATCACGTAACACTTCTAAAGGTCTTTGGAAAAAAGATCAGAACAGCTCCTAAGTTTCCTATTAAATTAATCTTAAAAGTTTCAATTTTAGCATTAAATATGGAGATGACGTGGCCTTGAGTCACAACGGTATTACACAACATAGCAACAGGAGCATCAACACCACAAAACCCAACCTAAACATGGAAGGTAAGCCCTCATTATAAAAGGTGATCAAGAGAAGTACTAAAGGCATAAGGCAGACTTTATCTAAAGTAAACTGAGTGAAATTAGATATTTACTGAAACACAGTTTAAGAACAGCCATGAGTAAGACCACTAACCAGTTTAGCCTAGTGTCTTCTCCCACAGAGTGCTTAGTGGAGAGTACAAATACAGGCAGCATAAAGTATTTGCTGAATACTCTGTACATTGCAAAAGTCTCTGCAAGATTTGTTATTATTTAAAGAAAACAGATTTTTCTTCCATGCATCTGTTCTATTTCTGCCAAATGCACAAAATTCCACTATGTTCCATGCTAGGGAGTTTCTCAGCTTTAACCACATTATGAGATCAAGAATCGCACTGCGATTTGTTCTGAACCTAATCTTTGCTAGTTTCACTTAATGCCCTGAAATCTTGTATGGGTTGAGATACAGAGCATTACTGTTCATTTTAAGAAGCAGTCAGCACATCAGTCACCTTGCAGTAAAAGGGACAGCAGGGCATGCATGACATGATTCATGTCCCATAAACAAAAACACAGAAAAGTAGTGTGCAAACTTCATGCTGAGAGATTCTAGTTCTGTTACAACTCCTACTCTCTGACAAAGTAGTGCTCCCATCCACATCTCCACAGCAAAGGAAGAAAAGCTAGCAGAAGATATCATCTTGAATGGGATGTTTCAGTGACACAGAATGGCTAACACTTGTTCCTACAGAAGGCCAAACTATCCAGGAGCAGACAACTTACCAAATGATAAAAGGAGTCATTGCTGCATTCTGATACATTACCTTTGGACGTGTTAAAGACCTATACTGTACTGGGTAGGTGCTTGGTGCAACACAGTGCACCAGATTTGTTAAAGCAACAGTTTGGATTCTGGTCACCATATCTATGTGATAGTAGAAATTGCCTATGCTATTTTCACAGGAGCAATGGAAAGCTCCAAGTTTCCAGCATAACACACAAAGTTGACTATGAGAATACTCCTATAATGTTATGAAAGTATTTCTAGTCCAGGTTTTATAAAAAAACACAACAAGCTCCCATAACTGAACAAATATTTACAGGGAGTGAAAAACATTAGAGAAAAAAATCCAGTACCCCTGTGGTTAAAAAGCCACATAAAACCAAACTTCTATTTTCAAACTAAATTGAAGATATTAATTTTTCTTGTCCCGAAAATAAGATCAATTAAAAAGATACACTGTGCTTTAATTTGAACTGTTTTTAAATTCAAGACTAAACACACACAAATCAACTTAATCTGCCTGGTAAAGATTTGAACTATTGGCTGTGGGATTCTCATGTTTTACACTCCATTTCAAATAACATAAATGTAACGAAAATATATTTATAAATAAAATTAACAAGCAAGCAATGCCATCCAGCTTTCCTCTGCTGCTGTTCCGCTGAATAAGCATGGAAATAATATAACATACACTACTCTTGCATAAAATAAACAAATTTTTTAAAAAAAATAAATTTACAGCAAACATCTGATTGATGAGCTCTTCTGAAGAAGCCACAAGTTGTCTAAACATTCTATTAAAAACCATGAAGACTAGAGTGTTTTGCAACTCCCTCTTCTTCCCTTCTCCAGTTAAGCTGGAACAGGTATCTCATGCCCTTGGAAGATGAGAGAAGACACCCCAGAGTGTCCAGTACTATGTGAAGCTTTGTAGGGCAATTTCTTATCCCACGAGCTAGATAAACTGGCATAGGAAAACGCAGCTCAGTGACGAGAGAAATGAGCTTGGGCAAACCACTACATCTAGTTTTCTTGACAACTCTCCAGTCCCTTGCTCTAGAGTTCCATTGGGACACTGCAGAATTGTGGTAAAGCATCAGCCTCTGGGAAGATTCAGCTTGTATCAGTTAGCAGTGTTATCCTTTGAGGTTTCTAAAAATATGTTCAGCTGTACCCCATACAAGGAACACTCTTCCAGCAAGAAAGCAGGTGGCCTGAGCAAAGGATGAAAAAAAGGGGGGGTCGGGGGAGGAGTAGGAAGAGTTGGCCAAGAAATGCTCCTTTCACTTACAATGGTTGCTTAAAGCACAGCTGAAACTATAGCCTAAGGCTGAAGATCGAGTATTTTTAATTGTATATATCTCTGCTTGGCCTCTTTTCTATTAAACTTTTGTTTCAAACAAAAATAAAGTGCACCTTCTTTTTTCATAACAATACAAAATCAGACAGACTGGTTGTCATTCAAGGTTTTAAATGACAGAAATGAAAATATTTGAGTAGGAAAACAAAAAGGAATGAGAAGACTAAATTATATAGAGCAAAGGTGAACAAAAATTGGCATTTTCTTTCTGTGGAAATAAAAAAATACAGCCTTTTTTCTGGGTCTTTAAACTACCAAAGCTAAGAGATTAGTGGAGTCTTATTGTCTGTAGGAGTCTTAGTCAGGCTTGCAAAATATGCACTCACATACATTTTATAATCTTATTTCCAACACTGTAAGCTACAGCTCATGCCCAGTCAAAACCACTTTATAAAAAAGGAATATTACTAGACTAGGTTTGGTGGAGACAAAAAGGTAATCTGGTCATGCTATGAGACATCTTGGCAACAGAGTCAATACATCTGGCAAATTACCTTCTGGACAATGCCTGTGTACTCTGACAACACTTACTGAGAGGACAGCATCCTAAACCAACAATGGTCTGGATTTTGAGAAAACATGCATTTTATTTCATAGTACAGTATTAATGGGCTTTATATTTTGGAACAGACAACCATGATACAAACAACATTTCAAGGCATCCAAGGGATACGTTTACAGCTATTCGAACTTACAATAATTCCCGTTAAGGAGAAAATACTACTTTCAGAAACACAAGCCAGCACATAAGAGACATTGGCTCCTGATGAAAATCTTTATGGAAACGTAATTTTGTACAAGTTTTAGGGGGATAGCTCCTTACTCAATGGCCATTCCTTATTACTGCATTATCTTCCTTCCAGTCTTTCCTAAATAACAAAATTTCCTCTGTCTTCCCATACAAGACCCTGAACTAGATCATGGTAGTAAATACAGAGACTAATCACTTACTATGCTGAATGGAATAACCTATTATTCTACTACATTGCTCTTCTACTCTTTACGTCACTACATTATAAGCTCTTTGGGGCCACATTTTTTTAAAGGTACACAGTACTTATACAGCAGAATTCCAATTATATAAATGGCGAAGAGTGACAAAGTGGTTTCCCCTGACATGAACAGCCCAGTTACAGTTCTGCACGTTTTGCACATTATACTGCATACTTGCAAAAGCTACTGTGATTCATTTGTGTCCTAATTGAGGCACAGGCATGATTTTTTGGCAAATTAACTCTTATGGCATGATTGTTCTATGAGGCTGTAACATGGACAATTAAATGGATTGACTGGATTGAAACCTCTGTCAACAGCAGAAGGCAGCATTAACACATGGGGTAAAAGAAAAAGAGGTTTCCCTTCCTCATTTCTGATGCCTACTATCACAGCAGGCCTGGCAGCAAGGGAAGAAACCATAATGCAAGAAATCAGCCTGAGGTATGGAACATGCCTACAAAATCTAACAGACAAAATCAAGTGAGTCACCACAAAACCCATCTGAACCACGCACAGAATTTAATTTTTTAAAAAAAAGGTGACCTGAGGCAAACTATTTACCACACTTAAGGCATGCAGGCCTCCATAAGAAAAGTCTTTCTGGTTTCTAAACCTGTCAGGAACAACATGTTTTCCCTGACATAATTCCTGCAAATAATTATATGATCTTAACTGAAGTATCAATTAAAGTTTGACAGAGTTCTAAGGTAATGGAAGCAAGACTATATTACTGAAAGTTCTTGGCAATTATAAAATTAGAAGATGCCACATTCTACACCCTTAATGAAAATATTAACAACATTTTAAACTAAATTGGAGCCTTCTGCTGATTCTTAGCGTTTCTGTGAAAAACAGTGGCATGTTGTGAATCCCAGAATCCTTTGTGGCCAGAGGGCACAGAGATGATCAGTATGTTTAATATTTTGATGACAACATCAAACATACGCAAGTGCACTGCAGAGTGATCAGCCTTTGGCAACACATCTTGAAAACACTGAATTTGTTCTGCATGAGTCTATCACCTAGCATGTGCAATAGGTTTGAAGCATTCTGACAGCAGTGGACTGCCTACAACAACACACTACAAACACACAGGAATGGCTACGTGGCTTTTGGCTCCAAGCAAACCCACATCTGGCCATCTCAGAAGGAGACTTCAACTCTAACTGCAAAAGACCAAGTAAAAACACGCAAAACAATGTAAAAACATGCAGAGAAAATTATTTTAAAAAATGCAATGATTTTTAATAAAATAAAGGAGTGGCATAAAACCCACACAGACACATTTTAACGCTTATTAAATTTCATAACAAAATGAAACGTGGAAATTTTTTAAAGCATGTTAATAAGGTTGTAGTTCGAATGCTTCTTCAGCGCTGACCAGCTTGGGGCATTGACCACCACTGTGAGAAACTTATCCCAGGGTAGGAGCACCCTCTTGGTAAAGAAATATTTCTTTATGTCAACACTGAACCTCTCCTGAGGGATGCAGCTTTGAGCCATTCCCATGCATCCTGGATGCCAGAGAAAAAGGAACAGCACCTCCCTCTCCCCTCCCCCTTCTCAGAACACTGAGAGACCAATGAGGAAAAAAGCCAGGCACCGGTAATTTAATGTAATTGTTACTACATTTCTGAAGCAAAAGTAAAAATACTGCAAAGGAACCTTTTATGTAACAAGACATGCAGAAGACAACAGAAATAGCAGTAACATATTGGCCAACTTGACTGGATAAAAAACCATACAAAAATATGACACAATTTCCCAAGCCAAGAGGACGGCTCACTAAACTTCTAATTTTCTTACCCAAAAGAAGCTTGAAAATATCTAAAAAGTAATATACTACTGAAAAGACATATTTTTATCTTTAAAATACCTCTTTGCTGTATGATGTTGGTTATATATGTTGAAATATCTGCTACACAGCAGTTCTTACATACTTGATGACACAGCTTCTAATCACTACTGATGGATCGCAATTATATCTTTTTTCTTTGAGGATCATTAGAAAAAACTACACGGGGCCATGAAAAACTAATTAATTACCCTATCCCATATAACTATGAAATGACAGGCTGGACCAAAATATTTATCTTGGCCT
>NW_008651076.1:0-10310 GCF_000695815.1 Acanthisitta chloris | reverse complement strand
GCAGGAAAAAACTTAGAACATTCATAAGACAAAAGATGATACAGAAAGAATTTTAATAAGCTTAATAACAATAACAAAAAAAAAAAGCTCTTCAGCTATAGCCAAAAAGCACAGAAAAACAAAGGAGGCTGTTTATCAAAGTGTCTCAAATACAGCAGCCCAAGCTCCCTGGAATGCAATTTCAAATTATACTTCAAGAGCAATATTAGAATAAAGTCTAAGTGTCCTAGAAGCCAGTAAAAAGGCTGACAGAAGAGGTTTGTCTTAGAAAAACAGTGTCACCATTCTCCTTCCTTCCAGAACTAAAAAACTCAGTTCCCAGACATCAGCGGGTAACAGCCGTGCACTTTTCTTTGCATTGAATTCATTATCCAACATGTTGCTCAATGAAGTCTCTTCATCACATGGCTAGTATGGGAGAATAGTTAGCTTGCTTTCAGGTCTGTTGCAGGAATTACGGAATAAAATCTAGGACAAAGATGCACAAGAAAATGTTTGACTCCTGATAATGCTGAGAGACTACAGAAGCGTCAGTGTGGGTATAATATATACATATATTTATTTGACAGAACATTGACACTTGGAGGGCAAAAACATTAGTGAGCCGGGAATTAAGATTATTTGGGAATGATTCCATGGGGCATGCTGGGATCATTGACACAGGCCATCTTGAAATTATTAAAACAATTTACTCACTCCTGGGTCTGTGTCCAGGCTCCAAGTGTTAATCTGACATCAAGGTGTGACCTGCATATATGACTTTCTCTCCACAGTGTTAGTTCCATCCCTAGAAGGACCCTGAGTACACCGCCCAGGTCTCCATCTGGATAACTGCACACCCATTCCCTGTCAGTGTGTTCAAAGACCAAACCCTCCACTGAGAACACAGCCTAATTAACGGGAAACTAAAAACATTGCCCATACTTACTATCTGTCCTTTCATGAACGGCAGCTGCTCTGAAATCATACAGAGAACTTGTGCAGGGGAAAAATAGCTACTAGTTATAAAGCAGAATGTAATTTCTTGACAGTACATCATCAGAACTACTAAAGCCAAATCCTCAGCAAAGCTCACAGTGCTCTGAAAACCTCTGGAAACCAGTCACACTACATAAAACCAATCCTTACAATTATGCATAAACATCTGTTTATGGTAAACTTGTAGAGAGAAAAATATTTAATGCTAATCTCCTTTAAACTCTCAACGCTTCGAAATCTACCGGATTAGGGATGATTGCTAAAGACAACGAATGAAAGCCAAGACTCAGAATCTTCCTTTAGATACTCCTCTGCTTTGTAATGTGAAGTGTTGTCCAAAATTTCCTAAACAGAAGTGCTATTCATAATTCAACATCATGCATGCCAGTGAACCATCATGCAAATAACAGAATAAAAATAAATTATATTTTGCCACTACAATTATTCATCCAGAAGCAATTGTTCTGCACAGTTTGAGGAACAGTGTTTCCCAAGAAGACATGACTTTTATTTGAGCACTCTGGTTGCCACCATAAAATAAGCTAATGTAGTAGTAATTATACAGTGTATATTTTAATAGCAGTATATTCCCTGCTATCTGCAACAGGCATGCAATGCTAAAGAAGTATAATTTTGTACTGGTATGTGCAGAAGTTTTTCATTCTAAACTAGAATAAAATAACAGCTAATTCCATACAAATATTTATATTCTTAACTTAGTTGGCTGATTGAGCAAAATTTGCTTGCAATATAAAGTATAATCTTTGCCCAGAAAGTCTCTTACAATCTGCAGGGTTTACGAATCACCCGGTCACATTATCAGTTACATGGTTACGAAAATACCACTTAAGGGAGAAAAAAAAATCAATTTAAAGCCTTGCAATGTAGCCAAAGCCATCCCAGGACATCACACAACATTCAAAGCTCAGGCTTGTTTAACTTTTGTGTCTCCTTGGAACACTGTTCACCAATGGCAGCTACCCCAGCCTTCCACTTCATATACTAAGCAAAACCACATTGTTATACATAAAGTAGCTTGGCAAAGGAAAGAAAGGGCCCTCTCATAACTGTAAATGCAATCCCCTAAGATACAGCACTGACCATGACACAGCACATTTTGAAAAAAAACAACATACTAATAAATTGATGACACAAAGAAAGTCCTGTACAATCAGCTGTAGAAAAAGTCTTTGCATAAACAACCTTACAGTAGACATTTGTTCCCTACTCAAAAACGACTTTACTGTATTTCACAATACTTTTTCTTTTACTAGCTGTCTTACAAAGTCTGCTATATATCATGGTTTGACAGGGCTGCCCATGTAAAAGAATTAAACACTTACTAAAAGTTGAACTTTAGAGAAAAGACATTAGAGTTAAAAAAGAAAAAAGCTCAACAGACTACTTTCAACTTGGGATGAATTATTTTCTTAATGAAATTTTGTGACTTATTGAAGTTGACATCAGTTGTAAGTTCAAAATTACTATGGAGGTCAGACAGGAAACACAAATATTTCACTACACCTTAACACTTAGTCCAATGTATTATGAAATATGAAAGTATGCGGCACATGCTAGAAACCTACAATATGCTCAGGTTTTGTACACATTACACTGAATTTAAGACAGTTAAATAATATACAAAAGGATCCCAATTTATTTCATAGGTTGAAAAAGTACAAAATATAGGCTGATATTTGTCAAAATATAGGCTGATATTTCAGCCGTCTCTTTTTAATCAGTTGACTGAAATCAAGTTTATGTTTATACAAATAATCTGAACACTCATGTAAATTATTACAGCTTTGCCATCTGCTGTCATCTACTTACCACTCTCAGCTGACTATTGATATTTTTTTAAATAACCTGACATAAAAGATAAAGGTTTGGACCCTAAAGTATGCTGAAATAAATACCTACACTAAGTACGCAAAACTCTCAAAAAACAGCAGCTACATAAAGTCACAGAGTTACATTTTGACTAAAAAACCTAAGAGTTTCAAAAATCTTCAGAAATCATCTTGGGGACAAACAGCAAAGAGAGTGATGCTGTCAGGCACCACCTTACAGCTGCTGTCACACAGATACCATATTATTATCTACCATATTATTATACAAGCCCAAAATTGGTCCCTTGAGTACCTGAAATGGCTTGCAGACAAGTAATGCTGCATATACTACAGCTTGGAAATACTTCCTACATAGAAACATCCCACCCAGAGGCTGCAGTACAGAAGTGACTGAAGAATTGGGAGTATATACCCACAACACTAAAGCCTGTTCTAACAACACACTGCTGCTAGAAATACAGCTTCTACATGTCATCTCAACCTTACCAAAGCACAGTCAGCTGAATAAAGCATTTTAGAGAACCTTTATTGTGCCAAGATTTAAGGACCTGTAACAAAATGCCCTTAAACACAGCCCTTCTAATCCATTTGAGTGTGTTCCACAATAAAAACACCCCACCTTTATGGGCCTATCAAGTTGTATACTGTAAGAATACACACACAGTAACCACTGAAAATGACATCAGTCTCTCTTTTCTTACAGGTCTTGATCACGCAGTTATACAAAATAACCACATACTGTTTTGCTGCTGTTCTTTTAAGACACCTCTCTTCTCCCAAGAATAATTCCAAAGTGGAAAAACCTTTCATCACACACCTGTACCTCTCTGTAATTTTTACTAGAGCTTCAGTAACACATCTCCTGAGAAAACAGAAGTGATTGTTGAAGAGATTGTGGCTCGGTAACTCAGCAAGAAATTGAATAATGACTTTGAATTGCTTCAGTCTTTCACTAGATTAACAAAGTTTCTGCAGCCCAGCTGCAGCAAGCTGGCAGGAATAAATTCTCCATACACTGCAGAGTATCTGACTGTTTCTAAGCTGGAGGCAAAGCCTGTCATTTTACAACTCAGTACTTGCTTCTTTCGTGTCCTCTAACAGAGGTACTAGTGTAAGGCCAAATAAGAATGGAACTCCCTGGAGATGCCTGCTGTGAGACACGTCATTGCATTTCTTCAAGAAATTTCAAAACAATAGCTTAAGGGCAACTTTTTCCATTAGAAATTGAGTTATTTTGAAAGAGTCAATATTTATAATAAAGGCCACAGTACAACAGACGAATTGAATTACTGATTTTTCAATCCAAATGTACGATACTTGAAGTTCAAAATGCATTCCAAAATTTCACATTCATTGTCTGAAAAGACAAACAAAACTCAAGTTTGCTTGCAGGTTATATAAAGTAAATACATCTCTGTGTTAATATAATGTGGACTTTCAGCCACATAAATACAACTATAACAGGACAGACAAGTCTTAATATTTTTACTTTCCATACATACTATAAATCTAAATAAAATGTAGTTACAAAGTAGTTAACATAAGTAAGAACATAATCCTGACTGTATTGTCTATACCTTCTCCTATCTTTATCATATTCCCTACCTGAATCGTCCAGTTTCTTTAGAACTTTCCAACAGCTGAATAACACTATTCTTATGCCACTTGTGGCAGCTTTTCTCCTGCACAATGACTACCTACTGATTTTAAAATCACCTGCCTTGTACTACTGAAAACTTCCAGCTTCCTGAAACATTTCCTGAACTGCTTCTCCACCAAAATCATAACTGCATTTATGCATCTTGTATTTCAGTTACTGACCATTTGGTAACATGTATACAGGTTTTATAAGTTTGTTCTACTAAACCAAGGAATCTGGCACATGACAGGATTCCTGTCTAGCCTAACAGACAATCCAATTCACACAACAACAGCATTAATTCTACAAACCTAAGCAATAGGAGAAATTTTGTGGCAATCACAGATAAGCTTCATGGAAGACAAGAGAGGAGCTTGGCTTTTAACAAAAGAAAAAGGCACCTGCAACTTAAGCAAGAACCTTCTGTATGGGTAATTTAGAACTCAGAATTTGGGAACATGGCCTTCCTTGCATACTACTGATAAGAACAGACAGAAGTTCATCACTGGCCTAAATAAGGTTCATTATGGTTCTCTAAATAAGGATGGATTTAAAAATACTTTTAATCATTGAAGACTTACTTCTTGCTAGAACAGTGGCAACACTCAGAGCCATAAGTAAATCCCAATAGTTGTACTGTTTGTAGAAGCACAGAGGATGTCACATTAATTGCTCTACTTTTGATACAAAGCATTTGAGACAAAGATGGAAGGAGCTGCTACACCAAAATTACCTCAGTATTTTTAATGTACATTTAATCCTTCAAAATGGCACACAAACACAAAAAGCACCACCTGTGCCTTCACAGAGATTGCATCAACAATGAGCACTGGCATCATCTGGAAGTCTGTGTTTTTGAAACACAGGCAACATTTAGACATAAAGAACAAATATTAAGATACAATAAAGCTACCACAACTACAAGATGTAGAAGAGTTTTACACAGATACTGGCACAGATTAGTGCACTGCAGGAAAAACTTTTGATATTTCATTGAATCCATGTGACACTACAAATATCCTAAAAGCTGATAAACTTTGCCTGACTCTCAGAAACATCCCAGAACTACTCCAGGAAATTCATTACCAGAAAAGGCAATGGATCCATAAACAGGGTTTTAAGAATCCAAGAGAGGCTCATGAAATTTTCTTCACAGCTGAGTGAGAAAAGGTTACTGTCCTCCTCTTTCAGAAACCAGAAATAAAGTAAAATGACCAAATATTACACTTTCTCTATCATCTCAAAAAGACATACGCACAGAAATTCACTTGAACAATGCTAAAATCAAAATTAAATGCTCCTTAAAGATTCCTTTCTGTAAACAGTGGTGCACATCACAATGAGAGCATGGCTTTCTACAGCAAAGACACCACCAGACACTGCTATGACTATTAAGAATATCAATACCATAACAGAGTCATATTATATCGCAACCATTACATGTGAAAATAAGACCTGGTACACTTCAGTGGCTCACTTGTATTGTAGGGATAAAACACCTTACCTTGAAAAGACTGTTTGGCTCTGTCCACTAGTTCTTCAATTGGATAACTTGCGAGATCCCCTCTGGCATGCTTAGTTTTACAGTAGGTACAAGCATTGAGACACCTGTTTAGAAGAAGACAATACTCAGTTTCCAGCCCAGAAAGTCTTTATATGCACTGTTGTATTTATTAAGTACATCTGAAAAAATGAGCATTGATATCTATGACCAGAAAATAGTAGCATTCCATTCTAAAATCAATGAAGTAGTTCCAAAAGTGCTTTGCCCTCCCAGCTTCTTAAAGTGTCTTTCACATCTGTATAAAAGGTGAAAAAATGATCAGTGGAAACCACACACAAACCCCAATAATTTACATATTTTTAGAAGGCTCTAATAGAATTAATAATTGCTCATTATGAGAGATGAATCTTCAGGCTTCCAATCCCACAACTACATAAAAAACCAACCTGAACAAGAAAATAAGGGAAAAACCAGTATGTATTCTTGAAAAGACACTTCAGTTCATTTTTCCTTCTTTCCTTTGGGGTGTATAAACAAAACAAATAACATAATGAAGAGAGAATCATCAACTAGAAAACAGCTTGGCACAAAAGACTGGAGAACTAATGAAAACCCCTATATCAAAATGAACAAATAATGAGAATGCTTTTAATTCACCTGCCAATGTAGTAAAGCCAGACTAATTCAAAGTACAAAGATGGAAAGATCAAAACAAACAAAAACTACCACTCATTCTAAGTTTTTCTTAGATTAGCCTTTTGTTCCTGGTACTGCCATGAATGCTAATAAGCAGAACATTATAAGAAGCTTGTTGTGCTTTTTTTTCCCCTTCCCCACTTTTAAGTTGATATTGCTCTACAGTTTATCTATGTTAAAGCATTTAAACACCCACAAAGCGCAAAAACCTAATTATAAATATTTCTCTTGTTCATGGTTACTAGAATACCATTAATTCTGTCCATTTTCACAATAAAAGGCCACAACTTCATAGAATCATTAAGGCTGCAAAAGACCTCCACGATCATCAAATCCAAACTTTGACCGAACACCACTGTATCAACTAAACCATAGCTCTAAGTGCCATGTACAGTCACTTCTTGAACACTTCCAGGAATGGTGACTCTTCTACTTCCCTGGGAATCCTGTTCCAATGCCAGAGCACCCTTCCTATGGAGAAATTCTTCCTGATGTCCATCCAACCTGTGCTTTCCCTGGTGCAGCTTGAGGCCATTTTCTGTCACTAACTGCCTGGGAGAAGATGTCAACCCCCACCTGGCCACAACTTTCTTTCAGGTAGTTGTAGAGTGTCATAAGGTCTCCCCCGAGCCTCCTTTTCTCCAGACTAAACAAGTCAGCCTCTCCTGATCAAGACTTGTGCTCCAGACCCTTATGCAGCTCTTCTGCCCTTCTCTGGAAGGGGCATGCTCCAGCCCTCAATGTCTCTTCTAGTGAGGAGCCCAAAACTGAACACAGGATTTGAGGTGAGGCCTCACCAGTGCCAAGTACAGGGAGACAATCACTGCCATAGTCCTGCTGGCCACACTATTGCTGACACAAGCCAGCATGTCATTGGCCTTCTTGGACAACTGGGCACACTGATGGTTCATGTTTTAGCCTCTGCTGACCAGCACCCACTGGTCCTTTTCCAATGGGCAGCTTTCCAGAGCCACTCAATCCCAAGCCTGTAGTGTTTCATGGGGTTATTATGACCCAAGTGCAGGACCTGGCACTTTGCCTTATTGAATCTCATAGAGTTGGCCCCAACCAGTCTGTCCAGATCCCTCTGTGGAGCCTTTCTACTCTCTAGCAGATCAGCACTTCTGCCCAACTTAGTGCCATCCACAAACTTACTGAGGGTATATTTGATCCCCTCATCCAGATCATCAATAAAGACATTAAACAGGACAAGTAAAATGTTTGGGTGCCAGAAAAGGCAAACACTAAGAACAGGAGTATTACTATAGAACTCTCAAAACAGTACTGAAAAGGTAAAGATAGTGCCAGCTGTGTTCTGATCAAGTCATCAGCTACAACACTGTTTACTACTTAAGATATACCTTGTCTTCTGTTACAATATCTGGCATCTCCTGACCAGCTGATTACTGCTTTGCAAACTCTAAAGGTTTCCCTTCACAAAGACTGCCCTCACATGTTAGTTCTACTTGTTTGCACAAGCAGTGGATCAGGAAGAGCAGAACACTGCACAGATCATATACTCAGGTGCCCTCCTGCCCCTGCACATCACCTTGGCCCTGAGACCTTCTCCATTCAACAGAATCTTACTTTCTGCCAGAGAACATCTAGATAATTTGTGATTCTCTCTGCTAGACTGGATATGTGTGTCATGATTCGTACATATCAGACTCAAACATCAGACTGCTTAAGTACAGCAGTCAGACTGTACTGTTAACTAAAAATGTATCCAAAAAAGACTGCCAGTAAAATATACAACTGGATATTAACAATAGAAAAATATAAAATCCCTAAATATGAACCTTTACAACCTGCTCCAAATAACTGATTCAGTCCCACCCAAACACAACTTAGTCATCAGATGTATCTCACCTTTCTTCTGCAAATCAAAAGCCTTTCACTGTACAAGACATTGTACAAGACTTGAAGCATGTTTAAAAAGCAGCATTTGAAACCAGGAAAGTGTAAGCAGATAATAGATTTATGCTTTCCCTGTGTAACCTACGTAGCAAACTAAAATGTTTTATTCTGGGTCACTGGTATCTAAAGCATGCCACAAACAGCTTTCCCTCAAAGCCCATGGGGCTTTCTCTCCATGCTCCCCATACATGATTCTTTTAAACTCCTTCAGTTCTTCCAAACTTGCAAAGCACATCTCCCTCTTTCTATTTTCTTTATTTTCTTATTGGTTTGGTTGGGGGTTTTTTAAGCACAACTCTCTGTTCAAACCCAGCACTTCATTTCTAAGCAGGCTAAACCAGCCTTCTTCCACACAGCTACAGAAAAATAGCATTACTGATCCGTGATGCATATTGCCATGTCCTAAAGAGCAAGACTAAGCTTGCCTTTGGCAGCCTGACTTGGTGTGCCAGTGGGGGCTAACAGCCAGGCTCCCTCCCCCTCAGTGGGGCAGGGGCAGCGAACAGGAAGAAGGGTAACAAGGGAGCTCACTGGTCTAGACACAGCTGAGGAGATCTTTGTATTAATTTGCTTTCTCCAAAGAAAATAACATTACCAGCTGCTCTGTCAATCTTCTCAGGTCATCCACCAAGAAGAGGTTTAACTAGCAACAATCGTGCCCCATGAACACAAGGTTACTTTAACACTGACTCTTTCACCCAGAGAAAAGAATTCTGTCAGCCATCAGTAACAAAGGGATAGAATCATAGAATCATAGAATCAACCGGGTTGGAAGAGACCTCAAAGATCATCAAGTCCAACCCTACCGTGGTTACTAGACCATGGCACTAAGTGCCACATCGAGTCTCATCTTGAAAACCTCCAGGGATGGTGAATTCACCACCTCCCCGGGGAGCCCATTGATGCATCTTGATGCATCAAGATTTTATTTCTTGAATTAAGTAAATTTATTAGACTCAAATTTAAACTGGGATTTGGGGAAAAAAACAAAAATCAACAACAACAGCTTTTATCATTTATTTAAATTTGCAGATTACAAGTTTGGTGTAAAAGTAAGTTTCAACAAAAACTTAATTACAAATTTTTGTCAGCTTGAACTATAACCTTGCATGAAAACAATGCTTTTTGCAGGCCTTCAAGTGTGTCAGTTTATCATAAGATTGATACAAACTATAACTTTTGTAAGTTTTTTGAAACAGAGTTCTAAATTGATTGCTGTGTAACAGATCTAAACAGATCCAAAATCTAAACTGGTATTGATGTACAGTAAAAAGGCTCATTTATGCTATATACATAGAATTTTTCTGCTTCTTATCACATATAGCACATTTATAAAACAGAGCATGTTAACTCTTCCTCTCTTCTCCATATAATTTATGCACAAATAATATGTATTTCTTACTGTGTATTTTGCTTTGTGTTTGGATAGCAGTATTTGAAAAGCTCTACAGTAAGAGTACTGAACAGTAGCAGTATTAAATACTAACCAATAGTGCTGAATACTGAAATTATTGATCTCCAAACCTAGAGAATAACTTTCACATCTCCAACCAATGCTCCTTTCCTAGAAGACTGGGCAACCTGAAAATATATGCTAACAGCAGTTATCCTTTGGTACCTTAATAAACTTCATCACAAAGAGAGACTGGAAATCTGGAACAAGAAGCATGAAGAAAGAAGGGGAAGGTATTTTCAATATATTTACATTATTATTATTATATTATTT